>NC_054388.1:4878501-5176001 GCF_017654675.1 Xenopus laevis | reverse complement strand
CCTCCTATTGCTCCATATACCCCCTCCCTATAACTCCTCCTATTGCTCCATATACCCCTCCCTATAACTCCTCCTATTGCTCCATATAACCCTCCCTATAACTCCTCCTATTGCTCCATATAACCCTCCCTATAACTCCTCCTATTGTTCCCTATAACCCTCCCTATAACTCCTCCTATTGCTCCATATAACCCTCCCTATAACTCCTCCTATTGCTCCATATAACCCTCCCTATAACTCCTCCTATTGTTCCACTACTTTCTACAGGATTGTGACAATACAGGAAGGCTATGGGAAAGGAAAGTTGCAGATTTGCAGAAAACATTAGAAGCTTGCACAAAGGTGACTCTCTAAGCTGAGTAAGAAACACTTTCATAGGAATATGAGGCAAACGAAGTGAGGGCTAATAATTATACATTCGGCTGTTAATAGTTAATTTGGAAAAATACCAAATGATGGTTTAGTGGTCCTTTAATTCCCTAGTGGACAAACAGTGGTCTGAAGCTTCCGTGTGCTGTTTAGCAAAGAATAAAAAGCTCCAGATGACGGTGCTCTGGTTGGAAGGGAAAGCTGACAGCTGGAGAAAGAAATGATGAATGGCCACATTACTTAGCAATGTGATCTTTAAACAATTACCCTCCACATATCACCATTATACAATTAGCAGAACAAAGGAAGGGTAATTAACTGATAAATAATTGAGTGTGGTTTCTACGACAAACAAAACAGAAATGTGCGCACCCAACGGGTAGGTTTTCACTTAACATTCCGACTTGGAACTTTCCATATTTTACATACCTTGGAGCAGTCAGTATAATTAGACCCTTAAATGTCTCATGGTTTCTATTATTTCCACTTAATCCAGCACAGTCTATGTCACTGCTCTAGTGCACATATGATCGATCTCAGCTGGTAAGTCAGTAAATGTTGTTGCTGACCCAGGAACTTGCCCAGAGATATGTGAGGACTGTCTTCCTACTGAGTGGACCTCTTGCCTGTCTTGAGGAATGGAGATTTTGGGTTCCCCTCAGCAATAATGGATAATCTTGTTATGAAAATGTTATTTCCTTCATAGTGTCCTCTGTTTTTAGAACCTGGAAGAGGAGGATCAGCAAAATATGTTGGGGATTTTGTCTAGAACAGGGGTCCACAACCCTTTTTTTCCTGTGAGTCTCATACAAATGTAAAAAGAGTTGGGGAGCAACACGAGCATGAGAAAAGCTTCTGTGGGTGGTCAGATAAGTTCCCTGTGGAATTCCAGCCTGTAGGAGGCTATGTTTGGAAGTAAGTTTGTATCTTTGTTCCTTCAAAACTCGTCTCCAAGGCAAGAATTTAAAAATAAGCACTTGTTTTGAGGCCATTGGGAGCAACAGCAAATGTTGGGGAGCAACAGTCACTGGTTGGAGACCACTGATCTAGAAGATACTTCAGGCTGGACTTCAAGGGCCGGTGATCTAGAAGATACTTCAGGCTGGACTTCAGCGACCACTGATCTAGAAGATACTTCGGGCTGGACTTCAGGGACCACTGATCTAGAAGATACTTTGGGCTGGACTACAGGGACCACTGATCTAGAAGGTACTTTGGGCTGGACTTCAGGGACTACTGATCTACAAGATACTTCAGGCTGGACTGCTGGACTTCAGCCATAAATAAATGACACAGCAACTGTCTTATAATCATTTAAGGTGTTATCTAATAGGGGAAATTGCACCTATTTATGTAAAGTTGGTAAAAAGTGTTTTTTTAAAGCCTAAACTAGAAACATTTTCCTTTTCTGACACAATTCCACATCACTAACCCAAAGACAGTTCCTCCACGCTCAATAACACTTTCCTCTGCACAATGAACTCAAGCTCATTACTATAAATATTGCACTCAGGAGGTCTCCCCAATGCCTTAAACTCAAGGAACAAACAGAGGAAACAAAAGAATTAGTGTGGGAAGCCTGTCCTCTGTGTATGAGAAGCAATTAATTCAGTGAATTCTATATAGTTCACATGTTTCCCCCTTTGCTAGTCTTCTTTATTCTCTTCAACTTGTCCTCTTCAATTCCAAACCCTAGGTGCACTGCCATTGGAATACTGGGTGGAAAACAATGCATTGTGGGTAAATATTGGCAAATATGTGGGCAAATTGCACTGATTTCTACTCTTTGCCCGTTGTTATTAAATGAGGCGCAATATCTTAAGAGATAATTTATTGGACCATAGTGCAACTCCAATACACCCATGAGCATGAAGCTTCTCTATAAATGGAATATGACTGTACCCTAGAGACACAGCTCGGATTCAGGCCAAGATCCAATTACAGGTTGGCCTCCCATCTGCTGTACTTTCCGTATATACACATGGCGGGTGTAAGAATAAATATCACGGAGGAAGTACCAAGGAATCCCGTCCCTTGCTGTTTGTGTTTGGGGAAGGTCCGATATGTTTGGGACTTCAGGCAATTAGCTTAACACTAGCTTAGTAGGGAGCACCTAACCACATATAATGTGTGAAGGATGTGCCCTTGACCTGGAATGTTTACTCTCCTTCTATTTGCCTTGTGCAGACTATGCTGCCTTTATCTTCCCATATTAAGTCACAGAATAATTTCCTGTAACTCCTTCTTCTTCTTTTTATGACCTGTCCATGACAATTTCTTTTTGTCATTACCAGATTCAACAAGAGCCTCAGTCATTCTGGTGCCTGGTTGTTGCTGCTTCCCAACCACAGCCTCTTGTTAGACCGTTGGTAGGGTTGCACCACCATAGTAAGGTGGGGGCAAGGGGAATCCCATATTACAAACATGTCCTACTTGCAACCTCAGATGTCAATGGGTTTAAGCTAATAAAACTGGTCATTAATAGGTGGAGAAGTCTATAGGCGTGGGCATGTATGTACATTTCATCCGTTTCTATTTGTAGAAGAAATCAAGGTCCCGGTCCACTGAAAGATTTTCCAGCTTCTTTATACAAACAGATAATGTGAGTGGGATAACCAATAAAACCTTTACAAAAGTATCTTATCTGGACATTCAAGATTGGAGTTATGGAAAGGCCACATGTGCCTGGCGCTAGGGTGGTAGACCTTTGGGCTTAGACATTAACTGTTTCATAAAAGTCTGAGAAGTCTATTAATTTAGATTTGTTTATTTTCTATATGATTATATATGAGGCAAGGTTTGGTGCCATGAGTCTATGCCCTGTGAAGATAAGCACCATAACAGGTTGGCCAAAAAAGCATATATGGTAAATTTGGACCTCTAGTTCTTTCCCACAGTTTAATAATAAGCACTCATTTGTCTATATGACTCCTCCTGTTGCTCCATATAACCCCGCATAATGCCTCCTATTGCTCCATATACCCCTCCCTATAACTCCTCCTATTGCTCCATATACCCCTCCCTATAACTCCTCCTATTGCTCCATATACCCCTCCCTATAACTCCTCCTATTACTCCATATACCCCTCCTTATAACTCCTCCTATTGCTCCATATACCCCTCCCTATAACTCCTCATATTGCTCCATATACCCCTCCCTATAACTCCTCCTATTGCTCCATATACCCCTCCCTATAACTCCTCCTATTGCTCTATATACCCCTCCCTATAACTCCTCCTACTGCTCCATATACCCCTCCCTATAACTCCTCCTATTTTCCATATACCACTCCCTATAACTCCTCCTATTACTCCATATAACCCTCCCTATAACTCCTCCTATTGCTCCATATACCCCTCCCTATAACTCCTCCTATTGCTCCATATACCCCTCCCTATAACTCCTCCTATTGCTCCATATACCCCTCCCTATAACTCCTCCTATTGCTCCATATACCCCTCCCTATAATTCCTCCTATTGCTCCATATACCCCTCCCTATAACGCCTCCTATTGCTCCATATACCCCTCCCTATAACTCCTCCTATTGCTCCATATAACTCTCCCTATAACTCCTCCTATTGCTCCATATACCCCTCCCTATAACTCCTCCTATTGCTCCATATACCCCTCCCTATAACTCCTCCTATTGCTCCATATACCCCTCCCTATAATTCCTCCTATTGCTCCATATAACCCTCCCTATAACTCCTCCTATTGCTCCATATACCCCTCCCTATAACTCCTCCTATTGCTCCATATAACTCTCCCTATAACTCCTCCTATTGCTCCATATACCCCTCCCTATAACTCCTCCTATTGCTCCATATACCCCTCCCTATAACTCCTCCTATTGCTCCATATACCCCTCCCTATAACTCCTTCTATTGCTCCATATACCCCTCCCTATAACTCCTCCTATTGCTCCATATACCCCTCCCTATAACTCCTCTATTGCTCCATATACCCCGCCCTATAACTCCTCCTATTGCTCCATTTACCTCTCCCTATAACTCCTCCTATTGTCTAACTTGAAGTACTGAAGCCACGGAAAGCCCCGAAGTCACGAAAAGAGCCGAACTTGAAGCCCTGAAGCCACAAGTTCAGTTCTACTGAACACCAATGTGTGTTTTTTAATTTTTTTTAAACCCCTGGCCACCAATGTTTTATTTTTCAATACTCTCTGGGGCCCCAATTTTTTATGGGGGGCCCTGACCAGCAATGATTTTTTAAAAAAAACTTTTATGGGCGTCCCTGGGCATCATAACTTTTATGAGGGGCTCTGGTGCCACCTTTTTTTTAACTTATAGGGAGGCCCTGACCATCAATGGCTTTTTATAACTTGTGTGTGGGGGGTTTACAATTTTTAGTGCTGATGTCTGTGTGGTCTTTTGGGGTGGGCGGGATCTGGAGTGGGGCTTGGGGGCTGGGGTGGGTATGGGCAAATTTTGTTGTACGGGGCCTCATGATTTCTAATGGCAGCCCTGACCATATATACCCTAATTGGATTAGGCTATTCTTATCATTTTGACCTCACCTTTAGATATATATTTCATTTTGAGGGTCAGTTCTGATAGGCCACCCTGTGATCTTTAAAACCCATATTTGACCGAAACCCTATTACCTTGTCTTGCCCAGGCTAATCTAGTCAAGTACTGCTATTGTTACTTGTTACTACTTGTTACTCACTCCTGGTGCACCTGGAAGACCCAATGAGCAGATCCCTTCATTTCTGCCAGTTAATCGACATCATTCACACCATTATACTGAACGATGGAAGGGGGTGATTAGCTAAGCCTTCCTAAATCTAAAAATGGGTTTTTTAGCCACATCTCTAAACTTTACAAAAAATTTACTGTCTGAGGCGAAAGGCACTTTTTTTTGGGAGAGAGGGACGTTTATTTCTTCTGCCTGACAAACTGTCCCTTGGAGAAGGCAGTGATTTTATTTCTTGTGCCTTCTGTATAAATCTCATGGCTGGCAGTGGAGACGTTAAGTATCCAAGGACTATTTATAAATAACATTTTTGACATGGAACCTCTTAGCCCTCAGGGTTAGTGACACATCTCATCAAATAAGTCAATTACTCTGCCTTTTCTTGGGCCAATACATCATTAAAACTGAATAAAATGAGACATATCTCTTACCCAGATATCCTGGTTTTCCTATTATCTATAATAGAAACAAAGTCTAGGTGAAACCCAGTGCACATTTAAAGTGACAGCCCCTGTACGGAGTTTAATGTCCCACTGGGAGTTTAAGGAAGAAATGACCTTATGACAATGACATGTCTAGAAGTTGAAATCAAACTACAGCCTTTGAGCTGTTAAAATTACAACTCCTATCATCTTCGTAAAATAGAATAAGGCTAGAAATGCTGTATTTTGTATACTAAACATAAACATGAACTTACTGCACCACAAGCCTAATCAAACAAATGATTTATGCTTTCAAAGTTGGCCACAGGGGGTCACCATCTTGTAACTTTGTTATACATCTTTGCAAGACCAAGACTGTGCACATGCTCAGTGTGGTCTGGGCTGCTTAGGGATCGTCATAAATGATCAAAACAGCACAAGTCAAATAATATCTGCCAGAAGCCGATACAGCAAGACTGATTAATAATCAGAATATACAGACTGCACTGGGTCCTGTGTTGTCATGTAATCTAATGTGGATTTTATAGTTTTTGTATTGTTTAATACAAACTTTCTCCAACTCTGCAGAACCAGTGGCTGCAGCAAAATAATCCTCCAAATAGAATCCCAGTTTATCTGTTTAAATCTGGCTCCATGATCTTTGCCCCTGCAGCTGGAGTTGGAAACAGTAAAGGGGATGTAAAGGCAAAAATAAAATCCAATACAAATCTCTACACAGTCGCCGACTGCTCTACAGGGAAACAAACAAAGCTGCTTGAGTTCTGCATGGCTGGGAAGTAAGGCGGGGGCTCCCCCTGCTGTACATAAGTATGATTGTTTCCCTGCAGAGCAGTTAGGGACCGTCGGACAATTCCTATCCACAGCAGTAAATGAAGGGAGAATTTCACTGCATACAGTCAGGTTTCTTATAAAAACAGTACACATTTTTTAATTAAAGTATATTGGAGATAGGTTTCTTTTTCTTTAAAGAAAGTAAAAATGGGATTTTATTTTTTTGCCTTTACATTCCCTTTAAGGGCAAATCTGCTGTATACCCCGGTGAGATGCCCTAGTCAGTCTGTGGGCATTATATAATGGCATTATAGATGGGTATTATCAAATCATTAACAAATGACAGCTCTAGATTGTCCCATCATTACCCAGATAGTGTTTACCCTTTTTAGATAAACCCAAATGAATGAGTTCTGTGAAGTCCAACCATAGATGGTATAGTGTCCCACACACAGTGACTCCCAGCATTTAATGGAATAGTGACTTCAAGTGCTAAATGGCTTTTTCAGTTTACTATAATGGAATTATTTTAATTTCTAAGAAAGGTTTTCTAAAATAACTGTGCAGGAATATTAAATGGTAAAAAGATTTTAAAAATATCTTTATAAAACCTTGATGACCTCTATAACACGTGCCTCCAAAAGTTTAGCTATGGTTCATCCAAGGAAGTATTTCACACAACTTCAACGTCCTTTCTAAAACCCATCCTTCATTGTCGGAAGCGGATCTTCAGAAGGGTGGGAGATGTCATAGCCTGAAGAGCCAAGATCTATTTACACTAATAAGATGTTTCTAGCGATGGCTTACAGATGAAGCCTTAGCTTCCCATCGCACATTTTCATTTTGCCGTAAAGACATTACAAAGAATAGACATTTTGTAATAAGATCATGAACAGTTTGAAAGGTTAGCTCACAGCTTTATTTCGTGCAATGGCCTCTTAAGTCGGATGAATGTCCCAGGAATGGTGAATTGCAGGAACTGGCGAGTGGACAGATAAATGGCTTGTGTATATTCCAAGCTGAGCATTATTTAATCATGCTACCCATTCCTTCCGCTAGTATCCATTATCAAATATTTCCTGATGGCAAGACACTGAAGCCAAGATTGTAGATTGATCCCTGAGGAGAGGATTGTCAGTGTGGGCTACGTGCTATCCGATTCAAGATGAGTAATTTGACTTGCACTGACCACGAGGATCTCCCAGCCTCGCTGTAGCAAAGGGCATCATCAAGTATTGTCTCAGTCTTTGCTCAAAAGCACTGCAAAAATGAATGTATTTCTGCAGTCTGTAGACCTAAAACCATAGGCCAACCATTGACCATTAGAAAACAGGGTATTAGGTTGTGACTTGGTTCCTATTGATTGATGACACCCTTGCAATTTTATAAAAAATATGGCTACATACAATGTTTGATTCACATACGGTGACCTTGGAGGAACGATCCCAAATTTCCTTGTCTTGAAGAGTGTCCTCTGTTCATATATATCTGTATGTTGGCCTAGTATGTGCACACTAGGACTAGGGCCTCTGAAGGTCTTTGTGGAGACATTGGCTCATATATATAATTCATCCTTTGACTTGCGGGAAGTCCCGTAAGTACATGCTGAAGTTCTAAGTAGCTTTAAAGAGTAGCGATCCAAGTATAAAAGTGTCAGCCTGACAGTCTAACTGCTTGGGGGTCAGTGTAAAAGAAAGTGACCTTGAACACAATGGTGGGGCAGTTGCTGGATAAAAAAATCTGTGATGTTTATGGTGTAGAATCTGGCAGGGCTTTGCCGGACTAGGGTGTCCGGTGCTCACCATGGTTGCCGCCTCTGCCTTGGGGCCCCTCACCCCAGCCATTAGCTTTACCTCCTCTAAATGCCTGTTCTTAGAAGGGGGAGCGGGCTGAGGTTGGAGGAGGCCCAACAGATATTTTTACTTTTTTCCCTCCAGCCCAGTTCAACCCTGGGGTAGGGTCAGTGCATGTGTGAGATGCAATTCCTAGAATTGGTTTTAATTGATATTGTTTGCATATATAATGCATGTAAGTCAATATGACTAGGCCACAATATGAAGAAATACATGTGTTACTATCAGAAGAAGTCTCTGGATATAGAATATGACTAGTAAATGTGTGGGGGTCAATATGCCAGTAATTATCATTAAACCGACTACATACAACATGAAGAGAGGAGCATCTAGAACCCGGAGTGGTTTTATCGCTTGGAAAAGGGCAATATAGATAATGTCTAAAATGGGTTCAGCCATAAAACGTTAAGATTACATATCTCCTGGAAGTAAAAATGTACACACATATAAGCTACTGACACCTGTCAGGTCTATGTCCTACTAAAATGACCCCGCTCCTAGAAAATGTTGTTTTCAGGCACCCCCCCAAATTAAAAGACAGATCACCCAACTTTCAATTCAATGAATCCGTGCCTGTCCCAAAAAATAAACGAAAACAATTGCGTTGTAAAAGGCAGATGATTATATCACGTCTCTAAAGGTTAATAGACAATCTTCTCCGCTCCCACGCACACCTTTATACCCATTGGGAACTCACAATAAGCAAAACATTGATCAGTTTAGGGATGAGTGAGTATCTGGTATTAAGGGACTGAGCAGGGACGTTTGGGGAGTAGGAGGGGCTCTCTCACTTCTCCAGTATCCACAAGAGATATAAAGCCATTGATGAGGAACACACAACAGATTCTCCTGAGCAGCCTACAGAGACAGAGAGAGGGATTGAGGACTAATTGTACATCCCTACCTGACTGCAACCTTTCTTCCCTTCCATCTAACTGTGAGTATCTGGATGATATCTTTTAACAACCAATCTCATCCTCTCCATCTTCATTCTTTTCAATTGCTCTTAAGGGAAACACATCTGCTGGAGGCTTTAGGGCAGGGCTTGTTTCTTTAACACAGGCTGTAGAATTAACCATAAGACATTAGGAAATGACCAACATGCAATATCATCATCATTAAATTCTCAAGTGCCAGTTCCCTATTGCACAGAAGTTCAGCACTCACCGTTCATAGCGTGAAAGAACTTAATCCCTTTCCCTGGGCTCAGAATTCCATCACAACATAATGGACCTAAACAATGGAAACGGGGACTGGACCAATAAACTCTGATTGTTGGTTTTGGTTGGACATAATATTATAAACTTTATAAAGTGATACGTTTGCCCCCAAAGATATCTACATATCGATAAGTAAGAAAGCTGGGCTGAAACAGGGGAAGTCTAGGTGTAAAGCTGAAAGACAAGTAGGACTAGACTGCACGCTCTGTTGGTCATTGGCATTTCTAAAAAAAATAAATATCATGCTTCTTATGTCTCTACACTTTTAGATTATCCCTATTACAGGAAATATTTTTTTCCAAGGCTCAGTTGGAGCCCCCATGGTGTGTATGACCTCAATATAAATTTCTATAGACACGGGGTAGATTTATTTGAGGAAGACCCTAGTCTACGGGACTTTTCATTTTGCTCCTCTTAATCCTTTACTCAGCAACGTCCTGCATTTCTAGCTTGGTGTTTCATACAATACAAAGGATTCAACTTCTTTTCATTCTGCCGTTGAGTTGCTGGAGTATTTCATTCTATTTGTGCTTTGCTAAAAACACGAATGATGTGGTGGGCGGTGGGAAGAACTTAGCAGTCCTGCAATTCTTCAGGGAAGTCTCTGTTTGATGGCTACTCAGATATGTTATCAAACCAATTTGTAAAGGTGCCAAAGCACTTAAATGTCCATGTAGTATTAAGTATTCACTGTAAGTGGTTACCAGCTTCTTCACAAACTGGTGTCTGTTTAAACCCAAATCCAAGGTTTCTCTAATAGTCTCTGTAAAGTCTCCATATTTGGTGCAATTGGTTTGCAACTATTTCATATTTTATAACTTGCCGGAACACCTTTAAGAATCCTTTTCTTTCTTTCTCAACCCCAATTTTACTTAAATTATCTCCTGAACAAAAGGATATGGAGTTTCCACTCATAATATGTACTACCATGGCAGGATAATAAAGTGCCCTCTGTCTTGGTTGTTGTAGGAACATTTTAGCCTCCCCACATATTTATCGAAATCTGCCCATGCCTCCAATCCTCTCTATTCAACAGAATATTTTGCAGTTACTCCTTCCTTTTGTTCTTTAAAGATTCCATCAATAACATTTCTCTTAATGGCTTTCTCCAATTATTCCTGAGCCACTGAGGATTTGGTTTCAGGCCAATGATGCTGGTGTCTTCACAAGACAGAGCTGATGAGGTGTTTGTATTCATGTCTCCTGGTGGTATTATAGGAAGACTGTATAAAGAGGTAATTGTAATGTTAGAAAGAGTAAATGGGTTATATGGGACATTAGGCATAGCTGTGTAGAGGGATTATAAACATTAGGTATAACAATAGGGAAGGTTTTATGGAGCAATAGACGTAAGAAGGGTTATCTGGACAGTTGCTAATGGTTTATATAGAGTAATAAGAGGATAATAGAGAGATGTTATTTGGAAGAATAGTAGGAGCTATCAAGTATATACATAGTAATAGGAATAGTTTTGGAAAGGATTATATTTAACAACAAGGGGCGGTCACCCAACGAGCAGATTTTTCTTCCTATATGCGTATTTTTGGCAAGATATAGGTCTGTCGGAAGATCCCATACACGGGCAGATAAGCTGTCCAATAGGTCTAGAGTACCCAAATCAGCAGCTTAAATCTGCCCCTGTATGGCCACCTTTATTCTACTTAGAGGGTCATCTTTGTGCAAGCTTCTATCAAGCTATCATTTTCTGCATATCTGCAACTTTTCTTTCCCATAGCCTTCTTGTATTGTCAGAATACCCTAGAAAGTAGTGCAACAATAGGAGGAATTATAGTGACGGTTATGGAGCAATAAGAGGAGTTATAGGGAGGGTTATATGGAGCAATAGGAAGAGTTAAAAGGAGGGGCTATATGGAGCAATGGGAGGAGTTATATGGAGGGGTATATGGAGCAATAGGAGGAGTTATAGGGAGGGTTATATGGAGCAATAGGAAGAGTTTTTGGGAGGGGTATATGGAGCAATAGGAGGAGTTATAGGGAGGGTTATATGGAGCAATAGGAAGAGTTATAGGGAGGGGTATATGGAGCAATGGGAGGAGTTATAGGGAGGGGTATATGGAGCAATGGGAGGAGTTATAGGGAGGGTTATATGGAGCAATAGGAGGAGTTATAGGGAGGGGTATATGGAGCAATAGGAGGAGTTATAGGGAGGGGTATATGGAGCAATAGGAGGAGTTATAGGGAGGGTTATATGGAGCAATAACAGGAGTTATAGGGAGGAGTATTTGGAGCAATAGGAGGAGTTATAGGGAGGGGTATTTGGAGTAATAGGAGGAGTTCAAGGGAGGGTTATATGGAGCAATATGAGGAGTTATAGGGAGGGTAATATGGAGCAATAGGATGAGTTATAGGAAGGGGTATATATGGAGCAATAGGAGGAGTTATAAGGAGGGGTATATGGAGCAGTAGGAGGAGTCATAGGGAGGGGTATATGACGGAATATGGGATTGACATTGGATTGACAGTATGGGATTGGGATGATTTATAAGGAACAATATAAGGAAGAGTTATAAGGAGCAGTTATATGATATATAGAAGACATTCTACATGAAACATTACCTTTACATGTAGCACTACACTATGTAATTAAAGAAGCAGATAAGTAAAAGATACATGGGACAATGGCATCTACTGTACTGGAATGGGTTATCAAGAGCAATACCTTTTAGTTCATCAATAGGTTCTAAAGATTCTAGAGAAAGAGGTTATATAAACTGGTCATAGCTAAAGGCAGAGGTTACATGGAACAAGACTTCCAAAGAGGTAAAATGGAGCAATTCTATTGTTTTCTAACCCTCAGGGGACCCAGTTTCTTTAGAATATCATGAGATAATTGTCTAATGGATGTTAATAAAATTGAAAGCCAGGATGGCAACCCTGAACATGTTTAATACTAACTAACAACATTACCAATAGTCTGCAGATTGAAAGAGAGTGAAGGCAGAAAGCAGAAATGGGACAAGGAGGGACACAAATGGGACAATCGGAAGGGTGGAGATTCCTAATACTAATTAGACTACAATGAACATTAGTGGACAATGAAGACATGTATGCTCATAGCCTGTACTAGGGGCAATGGCTGGTTTGTCCAATTCTGAATCATGTGCTCAGTCTTCTTGCTCTTCTCCACCAGATGGTGAACTCTGTGAAGCTCTGGCCGATGATGGTGGCTGTGGCAGTGTGTGCATTTATATGTCTGGGCACCGTAGTACAAGGGTATCCCACAAAACCAGAAAATCCCGGAAATGATGCATCGCCCCAAGAGATGGCAAAATATATGACTGCACTGAGGCATTATGTTAACCTGATAACAAGACAAAGGTATGGCTATTAACTGCTAATATCTATTAAATAATCCCTAGAAACTCATCCATTCCTCTACATGGTATATGTTAAATGTTCCAGTAAATATTTTGTAAGATAGAGTGTTCTTAAATGAAATCTGATTTCATCTATGTGTTCCAGTATAATGTACTCAACCCATCTATGCCTCAGTTTTTCAAAACTAAATTATTAGTATTATAAGGCAGAGATTGTACCCTTTCTATTTTATTATAAAACCTCTTGCTATATTTCCAACATATAATGTGAACATATAATGTCTGTTATTTATCCTTATAAAGGTATGGGATCCATTACCCGGAAACCCATTATCTAGAAAGCTCCGAATTACAAAAAGGCTGTCTCCCATAGACTCCATTTGATCCAAATTTCTAAAAAAAATTACATTTTTCTCTGTAATAATAGAAAAGTAGCTTGTACTTGATCCCAACTAAGATATAACTAATCCATATTGGAAGCAAAACCAGGCTATTGGGTTTATTTAATGTTTATATGATGTTCTAGTAGACTTAAGGTATGAAGATCCAAATTACAGATCCCCAGGTCTTGAGCATTCTGGATAACAGGTCCAATGCCTGTTCACCCTGCTCGCTATTATTCTTTAAAACCCTTCCTACTGCATCACGTGATTCGCATTATAGAAATCTACCCCTACAGTGCTCCTCCCTACAGATTCCCTCTACTGCTCCTTGATAAGTCCCTGGTAAGGGCTCAACTTGAATATGGGGAGCAGTTTTGGGCTCCCGGATAGTAATGAGCTGGAGAGAGTGCAGAGACTAAGTTCAACTAAACTGGTTTAGAAACTCGAGGAAACACTGTCAAGTTTGGAGAAAAGATGCATTAGGGAACTTTATAGACATAGCAGGAGATCTTTTTTCCCAGATAAAAGATCAAAGAACCTGAGGTCCCCCTATAGACTAGAGCAGTGATTCCCAACCAGTGGCTTGGGCCCAACATGTTACTCTCCAACCCCTTGGATGTTGCTCCCAGTTTGGAATTCCTGGCTTGGAGGCACGTTTTGGTTGCATAAAAACCAAGTGTGTTGCCAAACAGAACCTCCTTTTACTTAGGGCGATCAATACCCAATCACAACTCTATTTGGTACCCCCCAGGTCATGTTTTATGGTTGTGTTGCTCCCCAACTCTGTTTACATTTGAATGTAGCTCATAAGTAAAAAAAGTTTGGGGACCCCTGAACTAGAGGAACTGAACTCCCATTTGAGGTTCTTCACAATGAGGGCAGGAAAGTCTGATAGGTCTGTATTGGTATGTAACCCTCCCTATAACTCCTCCTATTGCTCCATATACCCCTCCCTATAACTCCTCCTATTGCTCCATATACCCCTCCCTATAACTCCTCCTATTGCTCCATATACCCCTCCCTATAACTCCTCCTATTGCTCCATATACCCCTCCCTATAACTCCTCCTATTGCTCCATATGGCCCTCCCCATAACTCCAACTGAGAGTTGAAACTTTGCCTGTAACTTTTTTTTGTGTATTTCCATAGATATGGAAAGAGGGACAGCCGAGCTGATAGTCTGCTGTCTGACCTTCTTACTGGGGACTTTGAAAACTACAATAGCAGATCAAGGTAAGAACTACCTAAATACAACACGAGAAAGGACAAAAAGTGTAAATAAAATGGCCAAGGTTAATGTTCTTGGTCTTGGTTCTTGGTCTTGTTCTTGTCATCCACACTAACCAATCGTTAACATCAAAGTCACCCTCGGATAGTCCAAAAACATAAAGTCGTATTTATTCATGTTTCTAATGCAACTGACCATAGCATGTGAATGTAATAGGGGCAAGCGTGGCAAGCCATAGAATGTAAGCTCTTGTAGATTTCTCTGACTCCTGTGCTCTCTGTCTCCCTCTAGGTTTGATGACTCTTCCTACAATTGGTGACTAATCAACCCACCTGCCCCTCTCTTCCTTGGCTAATAGCTGCCCTTCCCTTCTTTTTCATGTTTCGATTATTTTTACATCATAATGCATTCTGATGGAGCCTGTGTCACATGTCCCTCTCCAGCAGGGTGTGAAGAGCAGGCTGTGATGCCCTTGCGAGATGAAACGTGTGAGTGTGTGAGCACGTGTGGGTGTGACATAATGTGTGTCTTTGTGTGTCGCCTCTCCCATGACACAAAGTTTGTGATGTTTCCAGAATTAAAAGCAAGTTTAATGGAACTTATATTGGCTTGGGTGTGTTTTCATTAATAGCCAAATATTTCTATTTATAAGGCTACAGTGGTGGACAACCCTCCTGGTTTCAAGCCTCCCTTTGGGTTCCAGCAATGGGTCAAAACATGGGAAACCATAGGAAAGTAAAGTATTGCAGAAGGATGGGCTTTTGGTTTCTAATGGTCAGGCTAAGGTCCCTGCCTACATCTCCCCAGCTTTATGGCCACCTCCCAAGGACTTTCCTATAATTGTGTAGGAGCCTTTACGATATATTACGTGTAAAATCATTATTCTTTAAATATTCCCATTTCCATGGAATGCTCAATAAGATGACGCTTACTCACTGCAGTGTAACACTTTCCGTGGCCCGGATTAGAAGCATTATGGAAATATATTATGGAACCATTTATATTATGGAATATTTTTGTTTTCTGAATTGCAACCCTTAGGGACCTTGGAAGAGCCTGAGTATTAGATAAATACACGTGGGAAACAGATGTTTATTTCTATAATTCTATCAGTTTAAACATAGGAAGTATAAGCATTATGTCATCCAGACCTTATTGAATAAATTGGACACATTTGGAAAGCACTGCTGTAAAACACAATATTGATGATACTTATATAGGAAAATGATCTGTTGTATAGCAGTTGGCCAACCCTCAATATGCCCTTCCTCTTTATCAGATAATATCAGATATTATGCCTGAAGGAACACTGAGAATACAGCATCAGAATCGTTTATCGTTTATCCAAGTCTCTGATTGTCAACAAGTTAATTGTGTTATTGACCAGCGTGATGCTCCTGGGATGAGAACTAATAATCCCAATAAAAATCAAGACTCATTTGTGCCAAACTTTCTGCTTCTTCCCCAAAAACAAGGTTCTGTTTCATTTTCCACCTCACTATCAGCCTCAAACCAGCCTACTTCTCTTGTTCCATCAAACCTTGAATTTGAGAACTTCAGAACATTTCTTATCAGCTTTCACATCCACCCACATTTGCTCTTAAAGGTCCTTGCCTAATTACCCCTGTCTTTATACCTTCTCTTTTCAATATGATCTTCTTGAGCTCCTGTTACGCAATGGACTGACTTCTTATCATTGCTTTCTAAGCACTCTAAAAACTTCATTTTTCTATCTTCGAAAAGACTCTGAATAAAGAAGTTTGATGGTGGCCAATGCAGTGGCTATTTGCCTACCTTCATTTAAAATTAGAAACGAATCCAATTACCGGGGCTATGTTAATAGATATAAGAGACTGAAGCATAATCTCCTATCGGCTTCCTGGAAGGACAATTTCTAATCATTAAAATTCATTGATCCAATCTGATTTGTTTTGGAGAGATTATTGAGGGTAAAAAGTATCATTGATTGTTCATGACTGATCACAATCAACCATTTAAAAATGACAAGTGGTAAATCTGCCCCATGTTTACTCATCATCTGGCTTTCATTCCTGGTTTTGGACTTTACAAAACCATTTCTTAAGTGAATAAATTTAGAAATTTAAAGCCAAAGTCACCAAAGCTGCAACCCACTGTTTATTATGTATAATAAATCCCATAATCCTTTGTGGCACACCTCAAAGGATCTTGAACCATGTAGGCTGCAGGAATATACTGTACACCAGGGGTCCCCAACCTTTCTTTAGGGAGCAACACAACCATCATGAACGTTCCTGGGTTGCCTATTAAGGACTGTGATTGGCTATTTGCTAGCCTCTGTGTGGATTGCCAGCCTATAAGGGGCAAATTCACTAAGCGCCGAAGCGCCGAACGTTAGCGTTACTTCGCTAGCGTTTGGCATTTTCGTTACTGCGCAAATTCACTAACGAACGCTGGCGTAGTTTCGCTAGTGTTACTTCGCACCCTTACCCCTGGCGAAGTTTCGCTAGCGACGTAACTACGCAAATTCACTAACGCGCGCAGTGTACTGAACGCTACCTTTTACGCTAGACTTCCTTCGCCACCTCAGACCAGGCGAAGCGCAATAGAGTAGATAGGGATTGTTTCAAAAAAAGTCAAAATTTTTTCTAAGTCTCAAAAAACGCTGGCGTGTTTTCTACATTATGGGTGATAGGCTGAAAAAGATCGAAAAAATTTTTGGGGCTCCCCTCCTTCCCCCCTACATTTCCTGACTCATGGCAACTTACCTAGACAGTGGGCACATGTGTAGGGCAAAATAACAATTTTTATTTGATGTTTTGACGCTTTTCTAGCCATTTGTAGTGCTGATACGTATTCCTCCATTGAAATTTGAATTTGGCGCCGTATGCAAATTAGCCTTCGCTAGCGTAACTTCGCTTTACTTAGCGAATCAACGCTAGCGCAACTTCGCAACCTTACGCTACCCCTGAGCGCAACTTCGGATTTTAGTGAATTTGCAAAGCGCTGGCGAAACTACGCCTGGCGAAGTGCGGCGAAGTTACGCCTGGCGCAACTACGAATCTTAGTGAATTTGCCCCTAAGTGTCTCTGTTTGGCAGAACATCTTGTTTTAATACAACTACATGTGCCACAAAGCCAGGAATCTAAAAATAACCACCAGCTTTGGGGACACTGGGAGCAACTTCCAAGGGGCTGGTGCTAGGATAGGAAAGAAAAATAATAACTCCTAGCATTTAATCCAAGAAAAGGTGGCAACCCTATCTGATACCCTTACCCTATATTTCTCATTCATAGAAAAACAGGAGCAAACAGTAATTTATTGTTTGTGAATCATCTTCTACCCACCCAAACATGGGGAAAATATATAAACTCCTTGCAGCCAGCACCCTGGTTGGAATCAAACCGTGGATCCCAGCACACAAGGCTTCTCGTCTTTCTGTCGTATATTTAATAGCCAACTAAACGATACGTGTTAGTGTAGTGTTGCAATAAAATGGGTACCCCTATTTTGTGTTCCCTAGAGTGAATAAAGGGGAGGAGGAACCTGTCTGCAGAATGAGAAAACTTAGGTAGGGTCATGAACTGCCCCCTAGAGTTGCCCCCTAGAGTTGCCATCTATCCAACAAAAGTCTACATGGTAGACTTTAGTTGGTTAGATTTATGTGTGTCACAGAATCTTGGAGTGTCAATCCCAGTTCAGCTACTAGAAAGTATATAATGGAATAAAAGAGTCTTCAAAGTATAACTGACATTGTGGTGAACAAACTCTCAACTTGCTTTTGGGATTGACTATAACACTGGGTTTCCTTTAAGAAATAAAAATGTTTTTTGTTGATGTTGATCACCTGAGACTCTCCTATTGGGTTTACTGTATATTCAGGTTTTGCTGGGTAGCAAGTACCTAATACATACACCACAAATGCCACCTGGTGGGCAAACTGTGGTGTTGCATCAGGTAAGGCTGATACGTGGATGGACCTACTGTTGCAACCAGCTACTTTATATTCAGGAGGAGCTGCTGCAATGCCTAATTGAGATGTTGAGGCTTGTTCTCAACTGTTTCTTGTTGTAGTTCAACTTGGAAATATTCTATCATGCAAATCTACATGGTATTAAAGATTAGGCTTAGAAGAAGGAGGAGCCGATAAGTCAGCTTTTAAATGGTCTTGCATCATTCCGCCCTTAAGCAACCTTTCCAAACCTCTAGTGTCTTCCCTTCTGACCCCACATATCTGATTTCTTTAGAAAAGTGGCATTTTAACTCCAGGGGTTCTGCTCACTTCACATACAGACTATTCGACCAGCATGAAGAAAGGTGGGAAGCCATATCATGGAGGGGTTTGAGTAGATATAAAATATGTCTACTACTCTACTAGGTTTAACTCCTAAAAAATATAGATACACACATACATAAGTACAAAACACTAACACAAACAAAGGCGCACACAAGCTTCCATGTGTATCTTCTACACCAGTCCACCTTACTGCTTATTCACCTACTTTGACTTTTCTAGACTTACCCCTCACTGACCTATAATTTATTGGCCCCTTTACAGCAACACCGTCCTCCACTCAAGGTGCTCCTGGACGTGTGGGCTAATTCAAACACAAAAAACATGGTGAGCATGCTTGAGTCCCAAAAACATGGTGAGCAAGCTTGAGTCCCAAAAACATGGTGAGCATGCTTAAGTCCCAAAAACATGGTGAACATGCTTGAGTCCCAAAAACACGGTGAGCATGCTTGATTCTCAAAAACATGGTGAGTATGCTTGAGTCCCAAAAACATGGTGAGCATGCTTGAGTACCGAAAACATGGTGAGCATGCTTGAGTCACAAAAACATGGTGAGCATGCTTGATTCCCAAAAACATGGTGAGCATGCTTGAGTCCCAAAAACATGGTGAACATGCTTGAGTCCCAAAAACACCGTGAGCATGCTTGAGTTCCAAAAACATGGTGAGCAAGCTTGAGTCCCAAAAACATGGTGAGCATGCTTAAGTCCCAAAAACATGGTGAACATGCATGAGTCCCAAAAACACAGTGAGCATGCTTGATTCTCAAAAACATGGTGAGTATGCTTGAGTCCCAAAAACATGGTGAGCATGCTTGAGTACCAAAAACATGGTGAGCATGCTTGAGTCACAAAAACATGGTGAGCATGCTTGATTCCCAAAAACATGGTGAGCATGCTTGAGTCCCAAAAACATGGTGAACATGCTTGAGTCCCAAAAACACCGTGAGCATGCTTGAGTTCCAAAAACATGGTGAGCAAGCTTGAGTCCCAAAAACACAGTGAGCATGCTTGATTCTCAAAAACATGGTGAGTATGCTTGAGTCCCAAAAACATGGTGAGCATGCTTGAGTACCGAAAACATGGTGAGCATGCTTGAGTCACAAAAACATGGTGAGCATGCTTGATTCCCAAAAACATGGTGAGCATGCTTGAGTCCCAAAAACATGGTGAACATGCTTGAGTCCCAAAAACACCGTGAGCATGCTTGAGTTCCAAAAACATGGTGAGCAAGCTTGAGTCCCAAAAACATGGTGAGCATGCTTAAGTCCCAAAAACATGGTGAACATGCATGAGTCCCAAAAACACAGTGAGCATGCTTGATTCTCAAAAACATGGTGAGTATGCTTGAGTCCCAAAAACATGGTGAGCATGCTTGAGTACCAAAAACATGGTGAGCATGCTTGAGTCACAAAAACATGGTGAGCATGCTTGATTCCCAAAAACATGGTGAGCATGCTTGAGTCCCAAAAACATGGTGAACATGCTTGAGTCCCAAAAACACCGTGAGCATGCTTGAGTTCCAAAAACATGGTGAGCAAGCTTGAGTCCCAAAAACATGGTGAGCATGCTTAAGTCCCAAAAACATGGTGAACATGCATGAGTCCCAAAAACACAGTGAGCATGCTTGATTCTCAAAAACATGGTGAGTATGCTTGAGTCCCAAAAACATGGTGAGCATGCTTGAGTACCAAAAACATGGTGAGCATGCTTGAGTCACAAAAACATGGTGAGCATGCTTGATTCCCAAAAACATGGTGAGCATGCTTGAGTCCCAAAAACATGGTGAACATGCTTGAGTCCCAAAAACACCGTGAGCATGCTTGAGTTCCAAAAACATGGTGAGCAAGCTTGAGCCCCAAAAACATGGTGAGCATGCTTGAGTCCCAAAAACATGGTGAGCATGCTTGAGTCCCAAAAATATGGTGAGCATGCTTGATTCCCAAAAACATGGTGAGCATTCTTGAGTCCCAAAAACATGGTGAGCATGCTTAAGTCCCATTGCATACCACTGAAGTTCTAAAAACCTGGCCACCAGAAGTAGGATGCCAATCTTAATCATTTTCACTTATTTATTTGGCAATTTCCATTATGAATTGGGGATTCAATTCAATTATCCTATCACAGGTACTGTATATTGTTTTGTGTTGTCCTGCAATGATACATAACAATGGCATTGCATCTTCTCTTTCCAGTTATGCAGAATCTAAGTCATATTAGTGTCTATGCTTGGGCTTTCTCAACCGTAAACATTCAGCTTATTTCATAGGTAATGTGCAACTGTTTAACTGTACAGATGACATGTTGACAGGTAGCAAGGGGGGACAAGGATAGAGGGTAACCAGCCGCAAAACGGCGGTGACTAAGAAGTGGGAAGGGCCACAAAGCAGGATAAAAACCGATATTGTTTTTCCAGGGTCAACCAGACACCATTAGACGCGAACTCATCAAGGTAAGAGCTCCCCTTGTTTGTCCCATAGAACATTCCCTTTACTCTGGGTTTAAAGCTTACAACCTTGGGAAAGTGTTGAGCTGCTTATTTAAATGTCCGTTTGTCTTCTATCACCTGACAGGAATAGGCAGGTGTGAGAGGAATCTGGGACAAAAACAGATGTTCTCTCATAGAGTCGCCAACATGGGTTCAGTTCAGTTAATTTTAAACAAGCTGAGATAAAAAGATCAGGAAAACATTTGAAATTCTAGCTAAAATCTTTTCTGTTTTTGTAACTAGACAAAAGGAATGACCTAGCTCTTTACAAACAGCGAGAACTTAGGGCTCCAGGCTCATTTTAATTTTGCTGTGATATTAGAATGTTCATCGTCCACTGTTAAATTTATAATTAAAATTTTTAATTACATTATAGGTCAAAATGATTTAGGGAAATACAAACAATTATAAAAGACAAAGAACAATGTCAGTCATCTCTGATGGCTTGAGTAAGTAGTAATATGGTGGGGAAGGAAAATTAAATTCTAGACTATTAGTAGTAGAATATGAGGCTATACTGCCTCACCTTGAATATTGTGTTTGGAGGCCCTGTCTACAGAAAGATAGCAATAAAATAAAATAATGACTTTTTGGGGAAGGTCAACTATACTTGTTTATGGTCTACATATTGTTGGATTGACATTAAACACGGGAGCAATCCCTTGAGCATGCTACGTGTGCTGGAGTTATTCTATGCTACATAATAAAGCATAACATGAGATGCATCAAAACCTAAACATGTATAGGATACAGGGGTACCCAAAAGGTAGATCGAGATCTACCAGTAGACCTGGTGATCAGTAGATCTCAAGAGACTGTCAACAAACAGCTTGTCTAGATCACCCTCCAATTTTCATGGAGCAGAATGGTAACAATGCTTTTATGGATATAGATCATAATGGGACAACATTAGTCGCATTAGTTGAGTATGGGCGCTCCTGGGTTATAAAAAACATATGTAACCAAAGACACAACATGAATTTGAGTATTTTATTCTAGCTTTCTTTTGAATCAATGATAAATATAGTAACATAGTAACTTTTCAACAGTTAGGTTGAAAAGTTTAACCTTAAGTCTATATATAACCTGCCTATCTGCTAGCTGATCCAGAGGAAGGCAAAAAACCCTCCAAACCAATTTGCTTCGGAGGGGGAACAATTCCTTCCTGACTCCAAGATGCAATGGGACCTCTGGATCAACTTGTACTATGAGCTATCTTCCATATCCCTTTTTTCCCTCACTTGCTAAACACCATCCAACCCCTTCTTATACCTATCTAATGTATCAGCCTATACCACAGGGTTTCAGGGAGACAATTCCACATCTTCACAGCTTTCACTGTAAAAAAAAAACCCTTCCGAATATTTAGATGGAACCTCCTTTCTTTTAATTGGAATGGGTGGCCTCTTGTCAGATGGAAAGACCTTCTGGTAAATAAATCATTAGAGAGGTTATATAATCAAGTGCTTTGAAAGCTTTAAACCGGATGGATCTGACTACATTAGAATTCAACTAATAAAGTCAGATCAGTGAGTTTGGACTAAGCAACTCAACTCACACTATAGGACCAACATTGCAAGAGGCAACTTCTTTGGCCAAACAGTCTGAGTTTGGTTCTTCTTTTTGTATCTTCTGAACTTGAACCTCATAAATACAAGTGATCAACTGAACTTTGTTTTGCTTGGTTTGCAAACAAATATATATCCACACATGGTTAGTCTTGAAGTGGATATATAGGTGGAGCCTATAACTGATCTTGTTTGAGGGAAACAGGCTTAGAACACAATTTACCTTTCAAAAGTATCATTTATATCACTGGCTACTTAAAGCAAACACCAATTTGACATGATTAATCTGTAGCCAGAAGCAAAACAGAGTCGCTCTTGTGTGACTGTAGACTTGCAGATAAGCAAAATGGTAAATGGCTCGATGGTGTTTACCTGTTAAGCAAAACTAAAGCCAAAACAGATTAATCTTCAGGTCTTCATACCAAATGGAAAACTATAAATACATATTTCTAGGTGACTCTTCCAGAAACTCAGCATCTTTATAAAATGAGAGACCATTGTACTATTACAGAGTTTCTTAAACCATGGGTTCAGGATGGGTCTTAGAGAAGTAAAATATTTTCCTATAATAGAATAGAAACTCAGCAAAGACTTGAGATGTCTATACAAATGTATCCTACTATGTGTCTTTACTTATGTTCTTGCTGTTGAGCAAATGGCAACACATCTGTTTAACTCTAGTATTTATCTTGGTGTCCTAAGTGACCACATGATTTCTGTCCCTAAAAAATGTCACCCAATGGAGAAAACAATATTTTCTCAAAGAGATGTAATGAGCTGAATTAATGAGAGAACACAAGATCCTCGGATGAAGAGCAGTTGTTCATTGCTCTACTGGAAGATGCAGAAGGTGGAAATCAGGACCACAAATTAACCTAATATCTGTGAGAAATGTTTTAGAAAGATGGCTGAAAAAAAAGAAAGAATGGGAGTAGGAGTTAAGAAGGTCATAGCCAATGCAACATTTTAGTCTTGTTCTTTTGGAAACCATTGAAGTCAAACTAATTGAAGTCAAACTAAACCTTCTACTGTTTACTGTAGATGACCTCCCATCTCAGCAAGTTCTTGGTTCTTTTCTTCATCATTTTGGCTGTGAGCTTTGAGTGCTCCGCAGCTCCCAGTGAACCCATGCATCCAGGAGATCAAGCATCCCCAGAGCAACTGGCCAAGTATTACGACGACTGGTGGCAGTATATAACTTTTATCACTCGCCCCAGGTAGGTGAAGAACTCCATTCTCATATCATGTAGCTTCTATACCCAACAATAAACTCCTTACTCCCACACTTACACACTGCCCAAAACTATAACTGTGTTTCCCATCAATAATAACATCAACATATGCACCACTAAGTAAAATACTTATAACCATTACAACAGCACTCAGGACTCATATATCTCCATCACTGAATATCATTGAGAAAATGATAGGCACCTCAGGACTTAAACAGGCTTTAGCTGAAAAAAACATGGAAGCAAAACTGAAGAAACCTTTTAAGCTAGAATTGGGGAATTGGGATGAGTTACGTCTAGTCTAATGCTGCATCTTCTTTTAACGGTTTGTCTGAATATCAAACCAAATCCCAATCTTGATCTCCATATTAACATTTGACTAGAAGATGACATTAGCTGACCCAGTTGAGTGTCTGTTGGGCTGAACACTAAGAATTCAGCCAAAGTTTTTCAGAAAGTACCGTGATGCAACTGAATCTTAAATCAGATAGCACATAAATCATGGTTTCCAACTATTTGGTCCACTGATTGTCTTGTCATGATAGTCAAGCGAGACCATTATTCTGGTAAGATGTCATTTACTGACCCTGACTACACCCTAAGTATTTGAGATGTTTATACATATTTTTGTTTAATTTCACTCTCCAGTCATTAGTTTAACATTTTTTTATCAAAAAGATACTCTTAAATCCAAGCTAGATAGTCTCCATTGACTGATTGTGTATTGACTTCTAGACATTTAAGAATCTACTATAAAACAATTTTATGTAGCAGCAGATTCTTTAACTCAGAATGCTTGTCTTCTCATCCCATTGTATCCATCCAATCATCTACCTATATGCTACTTCTTCATACTGATCAGGTCTACCTATGCCCTCCAACTTCCATATACCAACAATGCTCTATGGACATTTGAGGACTTCATAGGACGACATATGGAGATATGATTTATGAGAATGATAATGGGGATAATGGGGAGAATAAGTAGGAGTTTCGGGGATTCATAGTTTAAAGAAAATCACTGAATGGTTAAATGCATGTGCATAGGTTGGTACCTTCTTAGGCATCTACAAGAAAAGTGAAGAATCTTGCAATATATAAGTAATTCTCTTGTACTTTTCTTTGTAGATTTGGAAAAAGGTGGGAAGAACCTGGGGTGGAAAACAGTCACAGCTTCTAATAGTGGATGGTGAGTAATGTCTCTGTATTCCATGACGCTTTTCTGTTAGTCATCATTTGTCCACTGACCATATATCATCCTATATCATACTTTACTAATACTATTTTAATATTGGTTTCTGCCTGCTTCTTTAGTCTACTGTGCCTATAAATATAACAATCAATAAAAGTCTTACTTCTCACAGCAACTGTGAATTTGTTCAACTTCTTTGGTCTGCATCTTCTCTCATGTACCTTTTTTATTATGTTCATCTTTGCTTTCTACTTATCTTTTTTTCTTTCGAAGAGTCTACAGAATAAAGAACCCAACAGGAGAATGATCTTCTTGCTGTTAGGAGACTGCAGTGGAACATGCTGAATGGAGAAAGGAGACCCAAAACTCCTCCCTAGACAGACCTTTTGTGTTTGAAATATACCCATCTTGTAGTGTTGTGCAGAGAAACTCACTGCTTCCCTGGTGATCTGTGTAATAAAACCCAATTACAGCCTATCCTCTGACGTGTGTTTTATATAGGGTAAATACTTGTAACTACTGAAATAATGAAACAATAGTTTAGTAGACTTTGGTCAAACTGTCCAACCCATGAACCCCTAAATCTAAAGTAAGGGTGGCAGTCTAGAGAGGCCCAAAGTGGTAGCTGGGGTGCCTAGCTTGAAAGCAGAGTAATGCTATCTCTCCTAGATACTTTTTGAAGTTCAAATTGAAGGACAATTACGTTGAGATACGGTAGAGCAGTGGTCCCCAACCAGTGGCTCATGAGCAACATGTTGCTCTCCCACCCCTTCCCAGTGGCCTCAAAACAGGAGCTTATTTTTGAATTACTGCCTTGGCGGCAAGTTTTGGTTGCATTTTAAAAGCCACTGCTCTAGAATGATGCTTAAATTCAGCAGATGCACAGCTTACTGCCCATTTACATGAAACATCTGCAAATTGAACAACCACATGATATGTTTAGCGCCACAGGGCTGCTGTTCCTTCACGCATGTACAGAATAACTTTGGTATTGAGAATGACACAATACATATTATAGAGCATTTCCCAGGTGTCTACCCACCCTCTTGAAGCCCCCACCAAAAGCACTCCATAAGGGTCTGACGTGCCTTAAGCCTGTGTCTGTGGTCCTAGTTCCAATGTGGTGCCCATGACTTCCATAACCTTAATGGAGTCAAAGCTGCTCAGATAGCTGGTCTACTCTTGTCCTCTAAGACTTTGACAAGTTGTCTTAGCCTGCTTTAACATTTTTAAGTCAAAGTCACCCATGCTGGAGTTTTTCATGCAATTTCCCAAGGAATAGGAGTGATTTGGGACTTTTTGATGCTGTGTTTCGAATGGGGAGTAAACGAGGCTGGCAAAATTCTTAAAATTGATGTGGGACTCCTGGCCCTCCGAAGTGATTATGCATAACGTTGAGATGTTTATACAGTTTGCAGGAATGGAGACTTAATCCCTGTTCTGACCTGGGATTTATAAAGTGACATTTGCCAGCGTACGTACAAAAAGAGGTAAAAAGGGGCCCTGCCCAGTAGAGTTTAAAATCAGCAACTGTACTACTCCACCCAGCTTCCCTTATACCCAAGGTTTATTTTTGAAGACTTGAAGACTCCATCGAATCTTGAATCTTATGTAACCGTGTTCTTATACTGTATATGGCAGTTGTTCTCCTTTTGGGGAGGCCAAGCCTCTCTTAAAGAAGAACTAAACCCTTAACATGAATGTGGCGAAAAATGGCCTATTTTATATAGTGAACTTATTGCGCGAGGCTAAAGTTTGAGCTTGTCAATAGCAGCAATGATCCAGGACTTCAAACTTGTCACAGGGGGTCACCATCTTGGAAAGTGTCTGTGACACTCACATGCTCAGTGGGCTCTGATTGGCTGTTGAGAAGCTAAGCTTAGGGCTCGTCACTAATTATCCAGCATATAATGAGCTTCCCTGGCTGTAATATAAGCTGATGCTACAGGTTTGCTGATTATTCCATTCTGATGCTAATTGCACTGGTTTCTGTGCTGCCATGTAGTAATTATGCATAAAACATCATGTACAACATTTCTAGCTACTTCTAAAGATAGGGTTTAGTTCTCCTTAAAGCTTTATTATTCCCTACACTGCCCCTAAAATCCTCCGGCGGCTGCCATCCTCTGCTGGCCATGAAGCACAAAATCACATGTACATTCAAGCATTGTCACTGGTTATCGCCCTGATGAGCTTTTCTTTATTGCGGTAAATTATATAGAAAATAAGAATTCAGAGTTGGTAACAAAATCCCAATATTTTCCAATATGTGTCTCTTTATTACACTGGAAGAGTAGACACGTAGTGTAGGGAATGCTTGCATCCAGTGTCGTCCCTCACAGTACCCTCTACATGCACCCTTTCATATTGGTGGGCCCTAGTGCTGGCGTTGCCCCTTTAATAGCCAGTAGCATCTAAGCTGAGCCACATCTGGGTGATAGAAGAGCTATGAGGATCTAGGCACCCCAGGCCCTTTCTATCCTGCCGTCCACACTGAGAGGGTAGGTGGGAACAGTATGGATATATCCCACAAGGGTGGGCGAGGGTTTACTGTATGTCATATATGGGTGACTGGGTGCTTCATGTGACTGTTTGTCAGTTCATTACATGTAGAAAATATACTGTGATTTTTTTGAACGTTTGCACTTTGGGAATCTGTCTCTGAGGGCGGCCTCAGCTGTCAGGAGGAATAAAGAGAGTGTCCTATTAATTAGGAGAAAAGATGGCTGCTGGACCCTACCTGGTAATCTCTATGGGGGAATATAATTAAAGTCGCAAAGAGAAAAACAATTCGCACCAATAAGAATAAAAATCCATATCTCGCAATGTAATATTGTGCCTTTAACTGTTATTGCATTGCGAATTTTAATTGCGCACTCTTAAGGAGCGATTCAAGGAGTCGTAATCTTTCGGAGCAAACATAATGATTTTTTCCATACTAAGTTTTATTACATTTACTGCGCATTGACGCAAACTATAAAAATCGTAAACGATCTTCCACTGACGGAAGTGGTCGCTGGACAATTTCCGGGTTCGCAAAAGCTACATTAAATTTGCGCAAAATTTGTTCTCGCAAAGGCATAACTTTTCGCATCGCGAATAGTTTTTCCGTTACCGACTTTTATTACATTCCCCCCTATGACTCATTAGGGACGGGCGCCTGCCAAGCTCATGTCATTAATTCAAAGTCCAAGGTTTGTAAGATAACTGAATATACTGTGAATTAATTGGGCTTAAAGGGGTTGTTCACCTTTAACTTTTAGTATGATGTAGAGAGGGATATTCTGAGACAATTTGCAAACGTTTTTTATTTTTTATTATTTGTGGTTTTTGACTTATTTAGCTTTTTATTCAGCAGCTCTTCAATTTGCAAATTCAGCCATCTGGTTGCTGGGGTCCAAATTAACCACTCATTTAAATAAGAGACTGGAATTTGTATAGGGGAGAGACTGAATAGAAAGATGAGTAATTAAAAGTAGGGATGCACCGAATCCAGGATTCGGTTTGGGATTCGAATCCTAATTTTCATATGGAAATTAGGGGCAAGGAAGTATAAAATGTTTTCCCCTTCCCACCCCGAATTTGCATATGCATATTAGGATTCGGTATTCGGCTGAATTTTTCGCAAAGGATTCAGGGGTTCGGCCGAATCCAAAATAGTGGTCCCTAATAAAAAGTAGCAATAACAATACATTTGTAGCCTTTGTTTTTTTTTTTAAAATGGGTCAGTGACCCCCATTTGAAAGCGGGAAAAGAGTCAGAAGAAGAAAATTAAATGAAAATTAATAATGAAGACCAACTGAAAAGTTGCTCCATTCTGTAACACACGAAAAGTGAACTGTAAGCAAGGAGCATGCTGCAGACTAAACTTCTGCGTGGCCTTGCAATATGCATCTTCTTTCCTTGCAGGATATGGATAGTGGAGGTGAGACGGGAACTCTACAGTTTAAATACACGGTGCCTTGCAAAATTGGTTGCTATGGGCTTGCTACTATGGATACAAGTTTAGACCTGTACTATAGGGACAACAATTATGGGCAACTCATCTTCACATAATATTGTAGTGTGGGTCACACTGTGAGATGGTAACACTGTTTTGTGTCTGTTTGCTCCAGGTAACTGAGGATTTCTTGGACCTCTCCCTATTTGTGATATTCCCCCACTGTTACACCCTCTATTCTCATCCAGAAATCTCTTGGGTTCCCAATGCCTGTTGCTCTTCCTTCCCACAATTCAGACCCTGGTAAGTACAGATAAATGACGAATCATATTACAGTTCATTATAGAGGTTTCCAGCAGAGCCGCCTCCTACCAGGTTTCCCTTCACTTCTGCACTACACAAGACACAACTCTTCATTACTACTCATGTCTCTGTCTTATTCTTCTCCTTCCTTACACCTACCAGTCCTCCCTTACAACTGCACGCAGGTATCTCTACTACTTCTGCTTTTTATTCTTCTGTCTCGTTGCTACTCACAGACATCTCTACTACTCTTACAATTCCTCTTCTGTATTTCTCCCAACTTCCATTACTTATCCTGGCTCTGCTTCAGTCTAATAATTCCTCTTCACTACTTCTCCCAGCTCTCATTACTACTCCCAGCTCTGCTTCAGTCTAATAATTCCTCTTCACTACTTTTCCCAGCTCTCATTACTACTCCCAGCTCTGCTTCACTCTGGCAATTCCTCTTCACTACTTCTCCCAGCTCTCATTACTACTCCCAGCTCTGCTCCTCTCTAATAATTCCTCTTAACTACTTCTCCCAGCTCTGCTTCTCTCTAATAATTCCTCTTAACTACTTCTCCCAGCTCTCATTACTACTCCCAGCTCTGCTTCTCTCTAGCATTTCCTCTTCACTACCTCTCCCAGGTCTCATTATTACTCCCAGCTCTGCTTTACTCTCACTTATTCTTCTCTCTTGTTACTCCTTACATATCTATATCACTACTGTGCACATCTATATTATTCCCATCTCTTACTCTTGTCTTTCATTACTACTCACAGCTCATATTCACTGCCGCTTAAGTACAACTCACAGCTCTGACTCACAACCCCTGACTTTACACTTACCCTCGCTCCTTGAGTAAACCGAACACCCCTGCTACAACTAAAATCTGCGCAATCATAAAGTCAAAATATGTATTTTCAATCGAAAGTTACAAATGTGTGAATAATCATTTGTGTAAAATGGACTTTAATCCGGCCCTTCAACAGCACATTGAGCCCTATTTCTGCTCTTTATTCCATTATCTCTGCAGCATCCCGTCTCGTGTCTGCTCTAGATACTTGGCCTTTATTTTCCTGGTTTTAAAACCCTTTTATGCACTAATATTATAGGGTTAGTTGACATGCCTGCCTCTCTGCATTTTCTCACTTGCTCTGAGCCTATACATTTTATACCAGACCCTGACTCTCTCTGACAGTTCCCTCCCCCCATCCAGCCTAATGAGGCGGAGCTTGGATGCTCGCAGTAATTAATCTGCTCTCATTAACCTGCCCAATGTGTGAATTATGCATTTACTTGTCACAGGAAAGCACTCAGTCAATAAAATTGACTCTTTGAATATTCATCAGATGAAATGAGCACAACACATAGAAATACAAGATCATTGAGTCATTATTGGCCTTAAGGTTTTTCACAATTTATTTCGTCTCTATGTATATATATATATATATATATATATATATATATATATATATATATATATATATATATATATATATATATATTATAAACAGACTCTATATAGGTCTCAAAGCAGTAGAGGGGGTTAACATTCCCAGCATCCCATCTGGTACCCATACTGTGTAATCCAGGGTTACCATGGAAACTAGAGAGTGATGCTTCAAGAACAGGAGCCTTAAAAGGGCACTCATGAAGAGACGAGGATAAGCTGATGAAGAATAAGCAGATGGAATTGTAGGACCCCCCTGTTTCTACCCAGGCCCCCTGGATATGGAACCTTTTAGCTGCAACCAATCAGGGTAAAGCCTGGGGACTATCCTTTTTTTTATTGGCTAAAGAGCAATCTCGTATTTAACCCCCTAGAGGTTCTTTTGAAAGGGTCTAAAGGGATATTTTGATCTTCTCTCATTATACCGACCTCGGTTTGTGAATTGTCACGGTGTCTATCTGTACCTCTCTGAGTGGTTATCCATCTTCTTTCCTTCTGAAGTCATTATTCCCGGGAATAACTGTGTTGGGATGGGGAGGGCATGAGACGGAGAGAGAGAGAGGCAGGAGAGCAGAAGGCAGTGAAGGGGGAAAGAAGAGCAGCCAGAAGGGAAAGCGAGAGAAAGAAGAAAATGAACTGGTACTGATCCTGCAGGAAAAGCCTGGGACACTCTAGGAAGAAGTGACAATACATTGGGGAGGGACTCATAGGTTAGGGATACTGGTTTCACAATGGGAAGTCCTATAAGTGGGGTCTCTGTCGAAGGGGTTCCCCTGGATTCAGCAGAGGAGCTGGAAATACACAGAGAAGGTAACTAACTGTCAATCACCCTGCCTTCCACCAATCCCCACATATATCTTGTTCTGAAACCCACTACCCCTTGTACCTCTACCTACCATATACACCCCCAATAATTCCCAGTTTTCCCAATGTCAACTCACAACACACCAGCCTTCCTCTTCTTTTACCTAGAAACCAACCTCATATAGTCATAACGATGCTTAGTTCCTTTGTCTTCCTCATATTCCCATCCACAGTCCCTGCAGCCTTCACTGCTCAGTCTACCTTTTGCCCTGTGTAATTCCATATATGATAAACTACCAGTGCAAACAAATACCCATGCCTTCTAAATGTTCCTTAGCTATATTATCTCTGTAGAGACCAAAAAATCTCGTAGACACTACACATATGAGACAACACCACTACCTTTGGGACAAATTAATTTTATAAACCCTTATTGCTGCCCTTATGCTCACTAACATGCTGTTATCCTTTACATATGCATTTTTCATCAACCATATGAGCCTTATACGTTTATTATTCCCCGTCTATTGGTGAGGTCTTCTTCTTCTAATTCTCCAGGTTTGTTGGTTTAGGATGTATAGGCTTGTTGGTTTAGATTATAATTGAGCCAGGGCGGTCCAACTGGAGGCCAAGGGACCAGATATTAACGTCCAAGATATTTTTATGGCCCTGTGCCTTTCTATTGTCTCCATAACTGCTCTATGTGACATCATCACTGTTCTAAGACATACAGCTTCATCTATCCACTTTTGAAACATCTGACCCAACACTTGATCTTTCTTCTAACAGCTACTGCTTACTTCCCACTACTCAGATAAAAGCACTACAGTACATGACCCAAACCCCTCTTTCTGTCAGGTAGCCATAGCTTGTGTTTCTGGTACCCTGTTCATCTCCCAACTGTGAAGTACAGTAGATCCTGGAAACTATCTGATATCTCTAACTGGTTGATGTTCTTGACATGTCTCACAGCCATGCAGCGGGTTCTACATAATCTCTCAGACCTTCCTTCTTCTTCAGATCTGGATCTGATTTTCCTCAAAGGAATCATGGAGAGTCCACAGGTGAGACAACTTGAAAAAAAAAAGAAACGCTCATTATTTGTTTGTTCATGGGTCTGAGACAAAGACATAAATAGAGATGGTGTAGGGCTGGGACCACAGATCTTCCATTACTAAAGGAAAAAAGTCTACAGTAGAAGAGGGAAATGTAAAATCCAAAAACAAAATCAAAGGGTAATTAAAAATGTGGGTGATTGAGCATGTAGTGAGGAACTTTAATCTTTCATATTTGTCCTTTTTTGTTTCATCCCTATTTTCTCTTCTGTATTTCTGTATTTTCCTAGGCTCATGAATGCTTGGAGGAAACCCATCTGGAAGCTGTGAGGGAGAATAATATGCAACTGGTACAGGAGATTCTACAAGATATGGCAGGAGTAAGAGACTCAAGTGGTATAACAGCTGAGCTGCAGGCAATCCTTCAGGAACCCCACTTTCAGGTAGGCCAGTTTCCTATTTCTTTAAAGTAAACTGCTCATTTCTAAATGGACAAAAGGGACAATGACTATAAGGACAAGGGAATGGCATGTCTAACTACATTTTTCTTTCTTAACTTGGATAAGCTCTGCCTTGAGCCTTTGATGAGGATGTATTTTTTGTAGTGAATGAGGTTTTAACTCGCTTACCCAACTGCTTTGAGTAAAGGTCAAGAAGTGATTGGATGGTGCCGAAGTTTCAGATTTGCCACGAGTTCTGTTGACAATGTTGCATCATGCGATACTCAGGCAGAATGTTGTTGCATTAATAAGGAACTGTAGTATATTGACCCATAACACCTTAATTTTATAGACTATTTCACTAGTCTTCTACTTGATTGGTCAATAGTTGTTGGGGGTGTGGTATAGCTAAAGATGCTTTAATACAAAAAGCCTAGTCTGATGATATACAGGTGCATTGAACCATGGCGTTCTGCTCATGTAATCGATACTGTGCACATGTACAGCCAATAAACATATCCTCGCATTGACTGGGACATGGAATCAATGACATATTGCCCTTAGGATTTAGGCTAGATAGACAGTGAAGCTTATGTCTTGCATCAGGCAACTGTTGAAACAAATATAGTCCCTTTATAATTCTTGACTGTTAAACTTGTACCCAATTTGAGAACATGCGCACACACATGTTTTGAAGCATTACAGCAGTGGTCCCCAACCAGTGGCTCGCTAGCAACATGCTGCTCACCAACCCATTGAATGTTGCTCTCAGTGGCCTCAAAGCAGGGGCTTATTTTTGATTTCTTGCATATGAGACAAGTTTTGGTTGACAAAAAAAACAAATGTTTTCTCAAACAGAACCTCCTGTAGGCTGCCAGTCCACATAGGGGTTATGAAATAGCCAAACACAGCCCTTATTTGGCATCCCCTGGGGGTTTTTTCATGGTTGTGTTGCTCCCCAACTCTTTGAATGTGGCTAATGGGTAAAAAAGTTTGAGAACCTCTGCATTAGGGTGCGATTATGTTGATGTTGAGGGATAAAATGCTGCATTGTGGGTAAAAACAAGCTAAGTGGTTCAACTGTATTCTTAAATGACCCTTATTGTCTGTGTACATTTAAAGCTGCTAGTCAATACAGGGAAGGAGGACCAGAATATTTGTGTGTCTGAAATCAATGTATCGAACCATAGAGCCATCATGCTACCAATGCAATTGATCCATTGTTCTTTGTTTATCCTTTTCTGACCTATCCACCCCATAGAATCCAGATTCTCTGTATAAGTTATCTTTTCATTACCTTTATGCGTTTGCCTTTTTCCTTGAGACCCTTTACATTTCATACCTCCCAAAAATTGCTGCATCATTTGTTTTCCTGGTAATTGAAACGTAGTTAATTCTTCCTTTTGGAATTCAAATCCCTCTCTGTCTGGTCCAGTCCCTCTTACAGACACACGATTCTGTTGCTTCAAAGAATTATGAGACGCCTCCTCCCAGCCCAATGCTGGACCCCACCCTGAGTAACCAGCCAGTCCCACCTGATGCGGTGCGCATGGTGGGAATAAGAAAGAGCGCTGGAGAGCACCTGGTAAGTTGGTATGCTTTCTTACCCTATAGCAGTGATCCCCAACCAGTGGCTTGTGAGCAACATGTTGCTCTACAACCCCTTGGATGTTGCTCCCAGTGGCCTCTAAGCAAGGGCTTATTTTTGAATTCCTGGTTTAGAGGCAAGTTTTGATTTCATAAAAACCAGATGAACAGCCAACTAGAGTCTCGTTGCTCTCAGGCTGCTTGGATGTTGCTCCCAGTGGCCTCAAAGCAGGGGCTTATTTTTGAATTCCTGGTTTAGAGGCAAGTTTTGGTTGCATAGAAACCAGATGTACTGCCAACTAGAGTCTCCATTAGACTGCCAGTCAACTCAGGGGCTACCAAGTAGCCAATCACAACCCTTATTTGGCACCTCCAGGGACTTCTTTCATGCTTGTGTTGCTCTCCAACTTTTTTTATGTTTGAATGTGACTCAGGGGTTAAAAACGATGGGGACCCCTGCCCTATAGTATATTTGCAAGCAGATTGGTGAATTGTTCTATAAGAGACTAGGGATGAGGTTTTTTTTTGACTGGTACAAATTTGTGGCAAAAACAAAAACCTGAATCTGTGCTTCAAGTTTCTCCACATGTTTTGTTTCTCTGGGAACAACACAGAATATACGCCCGTTGACATCAATGCATATGGACAAAAAATGATTACAATGTTTTATTTCCAAAAATATGGACATTTGAAGGTCACGTGCTGTGTTTTTTGTCTGTGTCTCATGCAGGGTGTAACATTCCGTGTAGAGGGCGGAGAGCTTGTGATTGCACGTATTCTGCACGGTGGGGTCATTGATCAGCAGGGCCTCCTGCATGTAGGGGATGTGATCCGGGAAGTGAATGGCAGAGAAGTGGGCAGTGACCCACAGGCATTGCAAGAGATGCTCCGAGAAGTCAGCGGCAGCGTGGTGCTGAAAATACTACCCAGTTATCAGGAGCAGCATCCTCTGCGGCAGGTATCCTGGTAGAAAGGACATTTTTCTTTGCCAGTCCTCAACTAGAGACCCAACACCTTCTTAGGCAGGTTTAGTAAGTGCTGATCATGTTAACAGCCTCAAAAGTAAAGTCTAAAATAGAATAAGGCTAGAACTGCTGTATTTTGTATACTAAACATAAACACCTTTGCAAGACCAAGACTGTGCACATGCTCAGTGTGATCTGGGCTGCTTAGGGATCATCATAAATGATCAAAACAGCACAAGTCAAATAATATCTGCCAGAAGCCAATACAGCAAGACTGATTAATAATCAGAATATACAGACTGCACTGGGTCCTGTGTTGTCATGTAATCTAATGTGGATTTTATAGTCTTTGTATTGTTTAATACAAACTTTCTCCAACTCTGCAGAACCAGTGGCTCCAGCAAAATAATCCTCCAAATAGAATCCCAGTTTATCTGTTTAAATCTGGCTCCATGATCTTTGTCCCTGCAGCTGGAGTTGGAAACAGTAAAGGGGATGTAAAGGCAAAAATAAAATCCAATACAAATCTCTACACAGTCGCCGGCTGCTCTACAGGGAAACAAACAAAGCTGCTTGAGTTCGGCATGGCTGCGAAGTAAGGCGGGGGCTCCCCCTGCTGTTCATAAGTATGATTGTTTCCCTGCAGAGCAGTTAGGGACCGTCTGACAATTCCTATCCACAGCAGTAAATGAAGAGAGAATGTCACTGCATATAGTCAGGTTTCTTATAAAAACGATACACATTTTTTAATTAAAGTATATTGGAGATAGGTTTCTTTTTCATTAAAGAAAGTAAAAATGTTATTTTGTTGCCTTTACATGCCCCTTAAATCTAACACAAACACCTTTGTTGCAAGGTTTGGTATTAAATAAGGACCTTATTTGTACCTAGAAGCCTAGCTGAAGGAAGAATATGTAAAATTACAATACCAAAAATATATGGTTTTAGTGCTTAAATAATGTGATGACAGATTAGGAGGAACATCAGCAAGATCTATTGGTGACAGCCATAAAAGCAAAAAATAGCCAGACCCTTCTGGGAAGTTCCAATATATATGGGAAAACTCTCCTATTGTAAATGAGCAATGATAATTAATTGATCAATTGATCAACTTATTACAATATAATATCTTCTTTATTGGCTTTTATATATTCAATGGCTGTTCCCAATTGAAGGTAGAAAGTAACAACACTAATAAGCTTCCTGATTGAGGGTAGTTCTACTATGGAGTTCCATGCCCATTAGAGCTCTGTATAGCATGTATAAAATGTATTAATTTCCTTTAAAATACGATAAGTGTTACTAATTGATTCTATTACAGGTATTTGTTAAGTGTCACTTCAGTTATGATCCTTCCAGTGACAGTCTGATCCCCTGTAAAGAGGCTGGCTTGGCTTTCAGAGCAGGAGACCTTCTTCAGATTGTTAATCAAGAGGATCCCAACTGGTGGCAGGTAGGGGTAATGGTTATATATATATTGATATATGATGAGATATATATATATATATATATATAAAACATAAATGAATCTCTGTCTCTTTTCTAATTGTTATTGTCCCCCAGGCCTGTCTGGTGAAGGGTGGCACTGCAGGTTTGATCCCCAGCCAGTTACTGGAGGAGAAGAGGAAAGCATTTGTAAAACGCGATGGGGAGCTCACTCCAAACTCCAGTTAGTAACTCCTGGCTCATGGGCTGTATATCAATAGAAAATACATTTTGAGGTGGGGGTGTGTGCATTACGTAGACTATATTGAGTGAACTGAATTGTCTTCTTTAAAAGCGCCTTATTTTTTTTTCAACAGTGGTTTAGTGAATAGGGATAGAATATGCAAACCTTAAAAGAAAAAAAGGGTGCTCTTTTAAATACTTTTGCAATGATTATTTTTAGTTTCAGAGCTATTGACCTTTTTATTAACTGCCAATGTAATGAATTTTGTAACAACAGCACCACCTGCTGGTCCGTTCCTCTGACTGTACAGTCGGGGACAGATACGATCAGAAGGAAAACAGAGGCATGTTCTGATGTTCACCAAACAAATCCCATAACCTTGTGTATGTGTTATCTAGTGTGTATCTGTCTGCAGGCACACTGGGGGTCATTATAATATAATAAAATCTGGTTGTGAAAAGCGCAGTGTAGGTAGGTGCAGGTCAGTGACCCAGTGTTGCACGAATATAGGCATGATGCAATTGTAACTGTGAATAACAAAGCTGTTGTGTGCCCATAGATGCTCTATGTGGAAGTATTGGTGGAAAGAAAAAGAAGAGGATTATGTATGTAACAACAAAAAACGCTGGTAAGTTATACTGCACTAGTATATACACCTGCTCATGGAAATAACGAGTATATGCATGTAAACAATGGTAGAAATGCTTTGTGCATGAAATATATAGTATATGAGGGCTCATTTACAAATGGCAGGGCAAGGTGCACCATGCAAAGAACACACTCAATCTGCCATGACGTTCACTCTTTGCACCTGCCCGATCCCCCAGGCTCATTGCACATAGGAGATGACATGTTAAGACTTGCAGTTACCCATCAGTAAGTAGACAGAAGAATGAAATCTAAAGCATTTAACTGCAATTATGGCCATCTTTCTGCAGAATTTGACCGCCATGAGTTACTGATCTACGAGGAGGTTGCGCGTATGCCCCCTTTCCGTAGGAAAACTCTCATCTTAATCGGTGCTCAAGGTGTGGGGAGAAGGAGCTTGAAGAACAAACTGTTGACTTCTGACCCTTCAAGATATGGCACCACAATCCCATGTGAGTCCAACTCTTAGGAATAAATCTCCTACATCTAAATAGCCACTGGGAGAATAGCTCCACTGAAGTCATAGGGTGTCATGATCAAGAAGATGTCTGTTTTTGTCTGTTAATGGTCTTTGTAATCATTTGTCCACAGACACTTCGCGAAAGAGAAAAGAAGGCGAGTGGGATGGCCAGTCATATTCCTTTGTGACCCGGGCAGAGATGGAACAGGATATCAAGGCTGGCCGATATTTAGAGCACGGGGAGTACGAGGGAAACTTATATGGCACCAAAATCAGTTCAATCCAAGAAGTGGTGGCATCAGGAAAAATGTGTGCGCTGGATGTCAACCCCCAGGTCAGTTAACATTGTATCAACTCAACAATGCGTGCACATTTCCTAAAGTTACAATTATATTATATATTTATGTCAGGGGCTGTGGACAGAAGAAAGATCCGGAAGTTTAGCAATGAGGAAACGATCAATGCGTTGCCCTTAAGAAACATTAGTTCAATGAACAGAGCTTGAGCAGAACATATTGTTGCCTGTTTTTTATTTTTGTTATGTCTTGCACATATACAAGGTAAAATCTGAAATCAAAAGCAGTGTGTGAAAACATGTCCTCCTTCCTACTACAGAGAGCACACCTTAGAGCAGTGGCCCCAACCAGTAGCTTGTGAGCAACATGTTGCTTTCCAACCCCTTGGATGTGACTATGAAGATTTTCATTCATCCAGGTCATAGTATATCTAGTATAGGTTGTTGCATGACACATTGGATAATCCTATCACAACTACACAGAATCAACACCTCTGTGAGTTTCTTCAGATGTCACCTCTTTGAAGAGTTACAATGTGCCATTGTAAATGGATTAGTGGAAGAGTTTATATGCCGAGAACTTCCCACACCAGTCAGTTGAACTGAAGAAGCTGCACGGATGAGTAGTGAAACGTCTTCATTGATTACTCAGCAAGTCCAGTTGTTTTTAGATTGACCTATACTAGATATAACCCCTTGGATGTTGCTCCCAGTGGCCTCACAGCAGGAGCTTATTTTTGAATTCCAGGCTTCGAGGCAAGTTTTGGTTTCATAAAAACCAGGTGCACTGCCAAACAGAGTCTCAATGTAGGTTGACAAGCCACATAGGGCTGTCAAATGGCCAATCACAGCCCTTATTTGGCACCCCGAGAACATTATTCATGCTAGTGTTGCTCCTCAACTCCTGTTACTTCTTAATGTTGCTCACTGCTTCAAAAGGTTGGGGATCCCTGCCTTATAGTATAAGCCCTGTGTAATCTGTTTTCTACTGAGACTGAGTAACAGGGGCCAGAAGAGCCTACATTGCCCTCTAAATATCTGGACTAGTCTGTAAAGAATCTGCATTTTTGTCCCTTAGGCTGTGAAAGTTCTCCGGACAGCTGAATTTGTACCTTATGTTGTGTTCGTTGGGGCCCCTGACTTTCAGACTTTAAAATCGAACAATCTGTCAGCTGTGGAGGTGGGAATTACAAACAAGCAGCTGACGGTGAGTATAGAAGGTCTTACGTAATTCCACATTTACTGACTTCACTGCTTCCATGGACTGTGCTTTCCTGGCTATTTTTCTAAACTGTCTTCTTCTATAACCCCACAGGATACTGAGCTCCTACGCATTGTAGAAGAGAGTGAGCGTGTCCAACAAGCATATGGGCATTACTTTGACCTTACTTTGGTCAACAACGATCTGGATCAGACATTCCAGCAACTGCAGGTGGCTCTGGAGAAACTAAACTCTGAGCCACAGTGGGTTCCATTCAGTTGGGTCTATTGAACCTCAAAGTTCTTATTTTCTCAGTTTAACAACATAAAGGGCACATATACATTTTTTATATATTGGTCCATATTTGTACAAAGATTTGACATTATGGTTCCTTTTCCAATCTCTAAACTAGAAAGAGACACTGGTTTTAACGAAAGCTGTAGAGCTACAAATCCCAGGTAACTAAAAGGAGCATGGAGTTTGTCCTATATATCCAAATTTCCAACTCCCTCCCCCAAATAGGAGTGCAGCATCTTTTTCTGGATGGTAGGAAATCTATAAATTCTTCTCACCATTTTGCAACAAACCAAAATATTCTTGATGACCATTACCAAGACACCAAGCAGAAATTTAAATATTACTGTTTTTTCAAGGACGCCAGTTTATATTGAATAACAGTAGACCTATAGCGCTTGTGTAGCTGTCTGGTAGAGCATCCAAGCTTTATATCACCCAAAATATTCTTCAGGTGTCCATTTACGAGCACATATCAACAGCTCATTGGGCTATGTACGGAAGCAATATCATCATGCTGCCAATATTTAACAACTAGGGCTGGTGGAGAATTCCCATTGGCAATTGATGCCCTTAGTCCAAGTGTGGGCTCTAGTGCTAGAAACAGGTAACTAATGTGGATTCTATTTACTGTAGAAACAGATGCAATTATTAGAGGTAAGGTTGTATTAGAGGTAATCTATTGTAATCAATCAGTAGTTGGTATTTATACTACACTATATGGCCAAAAGTAGTGGGGTAATATGAATTTTTATGAAGCTGCGCCTCAGTTTTCTTGCTATTATCACCTTTACTCTTCTGAGATAGCTTTCTACTAGATGTTGGAATATTGTTGGAATTTTCTTCCATTCAGCCTCATCACACCATTAGTACGATTGGGCACTGGTGTAGGGGATCAGGTCTGACTCACAGTTAGAGTTCCAATACATCCCACAGGGGTTTGGTTTGGATGAGGTTTGATCTCTGTGCAGGCCAGCCATGTTCTTCACAGCAAAGTAGCACTGAATTGTCAAGATTATCATTGTGCGCTGTTTGCTTTCAGTGGAACAAAGGATAGAACATAGCCCTAGATCATTATTCTTCCTCCATGAAACTTTACTGTTGGCATTTTGCATCCAGGCCATAATGTTCTCCTGACATCTGCCAAACCCAGACTTTTCCATCATTTATCACTCCAGAGTATTTCCACTGCTTTAGAACCCAATGATGGTGACCTTAACACCACTCCAGCTAGCTCTTGGCATTGCACATGGTAATGTTTTTTTCTCTGATCAGCCATAAAAACCCCATGCCATGAATAGTTCTTGAGATAACATTCCTTCTGGAGATAGATTGAAACTCAGCAAAGAGTGCGCTAAAGTGACATAATTTTAGAAGGCGTTTGGATACTTTAGGCCAGTGATACCCACCCAGTAGCTTGTGAGCAACATGTTGCTCTCTAATCGCTTGGATGTTACTCTCAGTGTCTTCAAAGCAGGTGCTTATTTTTGAATTCCAGGCTTGGAAGCAAGTTTTAATTTAATAAAAAACTAAGTATAGTACTAATCAGAGTCTCCTATAGGCTGCCATTCTACACAGGGGCTACCAAATATCCAACCACAGCCCTTATTTGGCACCCAAGGGACTTTTGCATGCTTGTGTTGCTCCCAAACTTTTTTTACATTTAAATGTGACCCATGGGTAAAAAAGGTTGGGGATCCCTGCTTTAGGCCATATAGTGAACCTTTTGTCTAATGCAATTCTATAATGGAAGAAGCTGCTGTGGGTTATCAACTTCAGGTCACCAATTCACCAATTAACTTTGATCAATTATCTGTTCGTTTAGTCACTTTAAAACCTCCAGCTACATTTTAGCCTGGATTTCGAATCAAATATCCCTGCCATTGGTCTCAGAACGATCTACCTGGGACCGTATCTACTGTACCTGACTGTAGGCATACCTATGTATTTGTGTGAATATTTTCGATTTTATATTTTCAACTGATATATTTAAAGAGAAATATACTCAATTTATCGGTAGACAGTATTGTTTCTGTAGAAATGTGACTTTTGTAGTGTGGATACTTCACTGTAGGCCTTTGAGGCCTAAAATCAGAAAAACCCGACATGATCTGGTTTTCTATTCACAGCATAACACTGCCAGATATTTGTGATATATATTATACGTTGACCCAATACCTTTCAGAGAGTAATTAGCATTTTATCCTTGTATCATTTTGTGTTGTACATTTCAGCTATAAATAAAAAGTTATATATCTCTTTAAAAAAACATTATTTTTGCTTTCATTGTGGGCGGCGTGTATCCTTTGTTTTATCTTCTATTTCTTTAAAACCCTGGACGGTAGATTTATATCTTATCATTCACGCAGTGGAACACAGATCTGGTTTGATTCTGGGTGGGCTTGAGAGAACCAAGGTTTGGATTCCAGACTCACGTAATGGAAACCATGGTGGAGATTTGAGCCTCACTGACCTGATGAAGACCTGAGGTTCAATGCTTTTTAAAAGGAATCCTGGCTGAGTTCTGTAAGTTTACTAAAACCAACGCTAACTTGACTTGAAGATGGGGGAAAATAATAGGGACTTCCCTGGGTGAAAAGGTCCTGCTAGCATAGTATTGGGCCCTGTGATTACTGATGATGACCATTGTTGGTTGGGAGGACACCTTGGGCCAGAGAACCTGAGGACAAGGACTAATGGCATACAGTAAATGTTGCCAGCACCTGCACCAGTGTTATTTACAATAAGAATGCACACTGAAAAAGTGAATAATATGGGTGCTATAAAGTTATATTTGCATGCTGTTTTGTTGGAAGTACAGGGGAAAAATGTTGATGCTAGCAAAACCAATGCTAGAGGAGTGTTGGCCTGGGGTCTATGTACTTACAGGGCAGCCATCAGGGGGGGACAGGGGGGAGAGTTGTAGGGGGCCCGAGGGTAAGGGGGGCCCCGAGGGTAAGGGGGACCCGGCCAAGCTGCACTTTCTTGATTAGCCGGGCCCCCCTGCTTTCTGAGAACTGCTGACTTTGGGAAGGCAGGGTGGGAGCACAAGGGGAAGTATCTTCTGTCCATTACTTCCCCTTATTGGTCACTGAGTTTAAGTCCCGGTTGAGCTGCTCAGGGATAGGATAGCTGAGGTTTGAACTTCTCCTCCATCTCATCCAATCACCATGCAGCTTTACCAGGACTTGAAATTCTGTAACCAATAGTGGAAGAAAATGCTGTCACTGGAAGAAGATGCAGCCACCTGTGCTCCCCTCCTCCCTTCTGTAGTTGGCAGCTCACTGACAACAGGTGGGCCACACTAATGAAGTAAGGGCAACATGGCACCAAATTTTTTTTAAAACTTCAGGGGGGGCCAAGTTTTTTTACATGGACGTTTAAGGGGGGCCCTGGCCACCAATTTTTTTCCTATGTGGGGTCCTAGCCACCAATATTTTTTAATGGGGGGCCCTGACCACAAATTTATTTTTCAATGGGGGGGCCCTGACCACCAATATTTTTTTTATTTTTTTTATTAACATGTGGGAACCATAGCCAACAATGTTTTTTTTATTAGTGTGTGGTGGACCTGTGGGGTGGGTGGACCTGTAGGTGGGGCGTGTGGTGGGCGCAGCCCAGGGGGCCTAGGAATTTTTCTCGTATGGGGTCCTGCGATTTCTGATGGCGGCCCTGTGTACTTATAACAACTGATAGGTGCCCCCCAGTGAATAAGTCTGTCCTTGTCCTTAAAGGATTTATTAGTGTCAATTCCAGACTTATTTGCCCTCCTGGATCATCTTGGAATATATGGCAGGCTGAAAAATAAGTGTCCCTCATTGTCTCTGGTTTATAGTTGAGACGCCTGCTGGTATGTTCCAGGAATGACAAGGGATCTTATGAGTGTTTCCTTGTGAAATGATATATCCTTTGATATGCCTCCTGCATTTATAATAATAAATTAACAACATTTTGGTATCCAGCAGCGATTAGCCAAGCAATCATAGAAATGAACGTTGGCTCCTCTGAGCCACAAAGTCTCTGTCGGTACCATTACAAAAAGCAGCTTATTAGAGGCAAAGTCCAGCCTTTGTTTACACATGAAGCAACAATCTCAGTAAAAGGGTGCAGCAATATACGTTAGAGCAGGTCCTTTTGGTATCATATCCACAAACTCTGCGGGAACCAGCCAGAAACTATAGGAAAGAGAAAGAGCCATTTAACACCAATGCAGATGAACATGATTAGCTAGAATCAATGGGGCGGCCTAGGGACCAGGAATGAGCCCCAAACTGCTCAATCTGACATCCACATGCAACATTTTCTCTTTAAATGCACTGCTGGTTTCAACCTCCCAAATTAAGGTAAGAAAACACAGGATAAATGTGTGTCTTTAAGCAACACTACGGTTCTGCCCAACCCAATCGCCTTCTCTATTTTTCCCATTGCGTCTCAAGGAAGTTGCTGGTCGATTTGACATTTCTTCAACTCCATAGTGCTCTATGCTGGACATGGATCTGGAATCCTTCCTAGAAACCCTCTTCTGACTGTATCCCCTCTAGAGCAGTGACCCCCAAACAGTGGCTCATGATCAACATGTTACTCACCAACCCGTTGCCTGTTGCTCCCAGTGGCCTCAAAGGTGCTTATTTTCAATTACGGTATTTGCTTGGAGGCAAGTTTTGGTGCAACAAGCCACATTTACAGCCAAAGTCTCCTGTAGACTACCAGTCCCTACAGGGGCTACAAAATAGACAACCACAATCCTTATGTGGCACCCCAGGTTTTTTTAAGCTTGTGTTGTCCATCTAAATCTGAAAGCCCCTAATCTCAACTGGATTCAACACCATTGCTACTCTTAAAGTAACAGTAAGCGTTGGATGGTGCTAGCTAAGGCTGCAGGAGAAGAGGTGGTTATTGTATAATTGGCAGTAAAACATGAGAGAAAGAGGGCTGGATCAGTAGCAGTTATAGATATTGTCTGTTAAAGGATTACTCCATGGGAATTCCATTGAGGAGAAAGAACCTTTGTCCACTCAAACCTTGTGACAGGCATCATATTTGTTAATCTCTCTGCTTGCAGCTTTGGGTGCTGACGTTGTGAGTCCTTGTTCTGAGAGTTCTCACACTCCTATGTGTCTTATGTGTACCAGGCTCTCTAATGCGAATGATTGGCTTCTCCCTGTGTATCAGTAGAGGGGTTGTTGCATATTTATGATATATTCTACATTATATAGGAGTTGTGTTAGTAGTATAGTATAGTATGCTGGTGCTATGGGGGCTGCTTTTGTTCCTACCCTTGTTGGGTCTGTACCTGTGGTTCTATCATGGCTGGGGGTGTTTCTTTCAAGAAGATGCCATACAGCCTGCTCAGCCTTTGGTTACAGATAAAAGAGTGAGAGACAAAGTCATGCGCCAAGGTAAGTGCTTAGTGCCAACTGGCTTTGCTCTTCATGTGTGCATGGAACCTATTAAAGCTTTTTTTTTTTTTTTTTTTTAAATCTCTGGATTAAAGGGTAAGGGCAGATGGGTCATTCTGGATATTTTGTGAGCTAAGGAATTCCAGCTTGGCAGGCAATAAAATCACCCCCACATCTGATCATTTCTATGGTGATCTCCTGGACCCATGAGTGCACTTGTGGATCAGGTGATTGTTCCTAATCTACCTCACTTTCATGCAAATATTTCTTGACCCATGAGTGCACCAGAAATTTATGGGAGTGTTTTGTTGACTGCTGCTGAAATTCCCTTGGGTGACAAAATGCCCTCAACCTCCCCAGCTGTCATTATGCCAGTACCGTATCTTGTTTTTAGCTAAGCTAGCAATGCTTCTATTTTCTCTCCCTTATAGTCTATAACAGGCAACTTTGCATATTAATGTTCTGTTGATAAATCCATTGTTCATAACGATTTTCTCTGCAGGCTTTTCTCAGAACAAGATCCCTGCCAGCCTGGATGCAGTGGTTATTGGCAGTGGAGTGGGTGGTTTGTCTGTGGCTGCTCTGCTGGCAAAAGCTGGAAAAAAGGTCCTCGTTTTGGAGCAGCATGAGCAGGCTGGAGGGAGCTGCCATACCTTCCAACAGCATGGATATGAATTTGATGTTGGTGAGGGTTATTATTTCTTCTCAAAATCCAATTCAGTGTTGGGACCACCACAAAACAGGAGTTGCAGGTGGAGATAAACTCCATTGGCCCAAACACATTTATCTGTCTTCTAGGAAGGTATAGCAGAAGAGTTATGTTTGCAGATTGGTTGGTCTCATTCCAAGAATAATGGACATTCCACAAAGGCTATATTCCTCAAGGGTGCCCACCACAAAGGGCAATTTTGGCACCAAAGAGGCCACCTGTCATCACTTTTTAATGATGATGCACATGGAACAATGACATCTCTCCAGAGTTCATTCCATCATATAACATTATTTTGAGACTCATTATGTTTTGCTGTGGTCAAATTTCCCCATGCGCCATTGGTCTAATATGGGTTGGTTTAAAGCTTCTGCATAATACTCTGCATTATTTGTATTCTTTACATCTAATTCCCAGGTATTCACTATGTGGGACAAATGCATGAAAATGGAATGCTGCGTATTATTATGGACCAGTTGACAAATGGGCAACTTCAGTGGAACCGACTGGCTGATGAGTATGATTCCATTATGGTGGGATCCAGGAGATACACAATAAGCGCAGGCAAAAGAGAATTTCCTGAAAGGCTGAAGAAGCAGTTTCCTGGGGAAGAGGAAGCCATCGATAAGTTTGTGGCCTTAATGAAAGTAAGAAGCCATTTACATCTACTAAAATCCCAAGTGTGTAATCTAGAAGAAATGTTCTCTAGATGTCTTAATGCTGTTTTTAGACCAAAGATAAAGTGTATAAAATTGGAAAAAATACACAGTTTTAGGGCTAGTCCATACGAGGAGATTCGGGGAGATTTTGTCGCCTGGCGACTAATCGCCTCGTCTTTTGAGCGACTATCTCCCCGAACTGCCTCAGCGTTTTTCCCCATAGGCTACAAAGAAAAGTCGCTTGCGCTAATGCACACGCGGCGATGTGTTTTCAATAGTCGCCCAAAGTTGTCTCAGTGAGGCAACTTCGGGCGACTATTGAAAACGCATCGGCGCGTGTGCATCAGCGCAGGCGATTTTTCATAGCAACCTATGGGGAAAAACGCTGAGGCAGTTCGGGGAGATGGTCGCTCAAAAGACGAGGCGATTAGTCGCCAGGCGACAAAATCTCCCCGAATCTCCTCGTGTGGCCTTACCCTTCGAGTTATAGCCTGAAAAGTTGTACATCTAGAAATTAAGGGAATGATTGACTATTTGTGTGTGTGCATTTGTCCCCGATGCAGAAGGTTGCACGGCATGTTGCACTCTTAGGGGCTCTGAAGATATTCCCTCAATGGCTGTCACTGTTCCTGCTGCGCACTCGGATCCTGCACATCTTCTCCCCGATCTTCTGGCTCTCAGAGTCCAGTCACCAAGATGTGTTGAATAAACTGACCAGCAACAAAGATCTACAGACTGTCTTCAGCTATGTATTCTATGGTAAGGAGAGGATTTGGGTGCACAAGGGTTTGGGTACAAATCTCATTTATGAGCACAGTTAAGGCTATAGGCCTCATAGAGAGTCATACATCACGGTAAGCCTGAAGAGTAATTCTTACTTTGGATACTGGCCATTGATGAGTTTTCAGCCAAGCCAGTGGCGGAGTCCCAGGGACCAAAGTTTGTCTCCCAACAATGGCAAGGTCTCAACTGGAGATTGTTTAGGATGTTGCCAATTCCTTTTTTTTGTAACCTAAAACAAAGTCATCCAAATGCTGCAAATTGCCCCTTGCTGATTAATTTCGCCCCTCTATACCCCGCCATTGCCCTTCTAGACTTTAGTAATCAACATAGATGACAAAACACGTGCTGAAATCAGTTTCCATGGAATAGGTTTTGACCATTAGCTAGTGAAGCGAGAGGACTTTCCATTCAATGTGGGGATGACTAGTGTCCTTCTTGATCCATTTCCCCATAGATGAGGGTATTGTAGTTAAAAAGCAGCTGAAGGGCCATGGTTTTGAGTGTATCCCTACTGCCAGGGATCTCTCACTTTTCTAATCCTGACCCTGTTTGCATTGTACTTCTCTTACTCACATGGAGATTCTTCATAGACCTCCTAGAGCAGGGTTCCCTAACCTTTTTTACCTGTGAGCCACATTAAAACGTAAAACCAGTAGGGGATCAACACACATATGAAAAATATAGCTCCATGGTTGCAATTGGCTATTTGGTTGCACACTATGTGGGCTGGCAGCCTACAGGAGGCTCTGTTTGGCAGTACACATGGTTTTTATACAACTAAAACTTGCCTCCAAGGTAGGAATTCAAAAATTACCACCTGCTTTGAGGCCACTGAGTGCAACATCCTAGTGGTTGGGGATCACTGCTCTAGATCCTACAATTTTACTATGTACAGATGAGAAAGCACACGTTGATGCAAGCAATATGGCAGCTCTCACTATGGTCTAACACAAAAGCAGTTTTCATTCTGGCCAATGTTCTGACTTTCTATTTTAACCTGATATTTGATGTCAATGCTACCTCCCCTGCAAAGTTACCTGTCTGTATTCCTTTAATTCCCTCTAATTGGTTTGCTGCTTTCCAGATTACAGATCTGATAAATCAATTAGTGCTTGTAAACAAAACGATTTATTGTCTGTATTTCAAAGTACATGGGGCAGAGATGTCAAGGGAAGGGAACAGAGGGCAACAAAAAAAAGACTGGAGACAGGAATGGTAAGAGAGAAACAAGGCATGAAAAAATGCTAAATAATTCATATAGGGGGAGTAGCACAATAACGTTTTGTAACATTAACTATTATTCAACTAGTAGCTCAGCAGGTTCACTTAAACAATGAAGGTTCAGTCATTGTTCAACCTCTTCAATCTACTATGTTGCTATGTAGCTACTCACTGCCTTTGCAGTACATGGGCCATAGTTTTTCTGATTGAGAGGGGACAGTCATGTGATATTTCAAGGTCTATGTTGTTACAGTTGCCTTACCAAAGGATATTTTTTTCTATCAGGTGTTCCTCCCAGTGATTCCAGCTTTATGATCAACTCTCTCCTCATGCATCACTACAAGAGAGGGGCATGGTACCCTCGAGGGGGCAGCAGTGAGATCGCCTTCCACATGATCAATGTCATTGAGCGTGCTGGGGGTAAAGTGCTTGTCAAGGCCCCTGTGACACGTATCCTGTTGAGTAATGGCAGGGCTACAGGTGAGAAAGAGAGACCCATGAGTAGAACTGCCCATACAAGGCCAGATTTGGTAGGTCATTTTGGCTGGGTGGTAACTATTGAAGAACCAGACCTTGCAGCTTCTAGGGGGCCAAGGAGGTATAGAGTAACCAGTGAAACTATAACTGGTAGGCAGCTTCAATACCTGCTTACAAGGAATATTTAATCCCATAGTTTATCAGAAGAGAAGAAGACTTCTTCTGTTGAGTGGAGAAGTAGCATCTCATAATGCATGTAGCATGTTAGAAGACTCTTGCTACATTGTACTAGATGCAGAAGGGAGTTATCATCATAAACTGGGAGGGGGCAGACAGTAGGTATAGATAATAGAAGGAAGGTGGTTAAGTACTGTAATGCAAAGCGTTGAAACATTTCTCTCCTGCAGGGGTGGCTGTGAAGAAATCAGGGCAGGAGATTCATGTTTCTGCCCCCATCATTATATCAGATGCCGGTCTCTTCAATACTTATGAACGTCTCCTTCCTCAAGAGATCAAACAGAAACCAGGTATGGGAGAACGGGACCCTCTTATCTAAAACACTGTTATTCGCTTCCCTTGGCCATTTCCTAAGACGTTCATAATGCCTTTTTTATTGACATCTTCTCTCTACTTTATTCTTCTCCTTTCACTTGCCACCACAGAAGTTGCCTCCATTCTCTCCAGCCTGCAGTATGGCATGGGTTGCTTCTTGGTTTTTGTTGGTCTCCGTGGGACAAGTGAAGAGTTGGGCTTGAAATCCATCAACTACTGGATGTTCCAAGATGCTGACATCAACAGCCTGTAAGTTTTGGGACATGTCTTTTTATTTACACAACACAAGGCAGGATTCTGTACTGATTAATGGGTATATCTTGAAGGCAATTTTGACCCCAGACAAAAACATTTTTTGAGGGAACCACTCATTTGCTACTTGCATTAGATCTATTCCTGAAGACATTTCTGATTGTGAGGTGAGACAGAATTCTCTACCAATCTCTTATAGGCAATGTCTTCTTCTATCTACAGGATGGGCCAATACTCTTCTTCAACATTTGACGAGTTCTGTGAGAATGTGCCACTAATGTTTATAACCTCCCCCTCTGCCAAGGATCCAACATATAATCTGAGGCACCCTGGTAAGTAGGTGCTTCTGGGTGTTCATAGTGTTGGACCAACTCTCACCAATTGATTTCTTAACAAATTGTTCTCTTATCCCCCACCTGTATAGGTCGTTCCTGTCTGACCCTTCTGACTATGGCTCCGTATCACTGGTTCTCAGACTGGAAGGAACATCAGCCTCGGCACCGCGGTGATGACTACTACAGCATGAAGATGAAACTGGCACAAATGATGGTAGAAAGAGCACTAAAGGAATATCCACAGCTCGAAGACAAGGTAATATGTATACATATATTTGCTCTTTGACTGTCCCACTGGGTTACAATTCTCCAAGACCTTTATTTTTTATAACAGGTTGAATACATGGAAGCTGCAACTCCACTAAGTAACGAGTATTACCTGAGAGCACCAAAAGGATCAATGTATGGGGCAGAACAAAACTGCAGTCGATACCAGAGTGATATTATTGTCAAGATGCGGGCGCAGACAGCGGTGCCAGGGCTTTACCTGACAGGTAAGACTGGGGTGCAATCTATAATAGAATGACACAGGTGGACCATGCGGTTCTTCTTCAAGGGGGCTTATCTTTAATATGTAATATATATTTATTGTGCCCATTACTGATCTTTGTTGTATCCTACCAACTGTCTTTATATTAATTTAAATATTTGTAAGGGTTGAACTTGATGGACTTTTCCAAACCAAAATTTACTGCATAACTATGTCCATGTAAATCAGGTGTCCCTGAGCAACACAGGTCAGTATATGATTAAGCACGGATAGCTTTTAAAGGCACAGTGACATATTGCTGCTAAATGTGGAAAGTGTCTCTGACCAGGGTCGCACTTACATATCAGTGGCTCCTGAAAGACATCAGTCAAGGCCATCCAACCAGACTACATTACAACCCCACTATTTCCCTGCCGCCGACCCTGTCTCTAACCTAGGGGCCTGGCAGACCATTTGCCATTGCCCTTAAGTTGTTAGCTGAAGTATTGGAGATTTAACATAAACTACAGTTATCTGATAAAGGCTAAAGGTGGCCATACAATGTAAGATTTGCTTGTTTGGCCCAACAGGCGATATCATGGTAATGGGTTTTCGCATTACAATAAAGGGGATACAAAAAGTCGGAGCGAGAACAGCCGGTGTGGTCCTTGATCCAACAGAAAAAGAAAGCCTGTCCGATCGATCTGACCGATTTTTGGCCAGATGTTGCTCAGCAGATAAGCTGCAAAATCGATCTTTAAAGGACCCAAATCGGCAACTTAAATCTGCCCATGTATGGCCACCTTGAGACACACGATCAGATTCGGGGAGATTCAGTCGCCCGGCAATAAATTGGCTCTCCTTTGGGGTGATTAATCTCAACAAACTGCCTCCCTTTAGCTAGAATGTAAATTGCCAGCGGGATGGCACTCGGAGAGATTCGTTTTCCAAAGTCACCCAAAGTTTCCTCTTGAGGCAACTTCGGGCGACTTCGGAAAACGAAGTGCACCGATTGACATCCCACCGGCGATTTACATTCTGGCCGGAGTGAGGCAGTTTGGGGAGATTAGTCCCCCCGAAGAAGAGGAGATTTGTCGCTAGGCGACTAATCTCTCCGAATCTGAGCATGTGTCTCTGCCCTTAGAAGAAATACTGCAATCAATAATTAACAGACTGAAGGAAACATAATTGAATTCACATTTATTAGTTAAAAGAATACAAACTATATGGCAGTCAATAGTTGAAGGATATTATGATATAGAGGTAATAGTTGCCCAGTACAAAGGTGTTGCCTAATTATGATTCTCAGCAGTAATAGAGATAAGAAAGAACTGGGCCCCTTTTGTGCTGTTAATCAAGACTTTAAACCTTGTAATCAGATTTCTTGCCATGTGCCGATAAGAAGAAGAGTACTGATAATATGCAAATATGTAACACACAATGACATCACAGTCGTATCTATAAAGTTAATAAGCACCAGATTAAGACACAACTGCAATTGCAGCATTTGCAACCTATATACCTGGCTGTATATGATCCTTAATTCTAAGACATCAGTCGCCTCTCTGATACTGTGACATCTATGCCAAAGCCAAAAGCAAATAGTAATTAAGGGTTAAAGGGGAGAGAAAAAATTCACATAAAGTCAGTTAGATGAAAGTGATCAATGAGGACTTTTCCAATTCGTTTTTTGTTAAATTTTTTGCATTTTTTTCCTGCAAATGTAACATTTGGGGCTGATGCAAGAGCTTAGAACAATACTAGAACAATATTGTTCTGGCAGCCTAGGGGTTACAGTTATGGGATCCATTACCAGTTATCCAGAAAGCTCCAAATTATGGGAAGCTCATCTCCCGTAGACCCCCAAATTGTAATCAAATAATTCAGATTTTAAAAATTGATTCCCATTTTCTCAGTATTAAAGAAACAGTACCTTGTACAGGTATGAGACCAGAATGCTTGGGACCGGGGTTTCTGGATAGCAGATCTTATTGTCATTTGGATTTTCATACCTTAGGCTACTAGAAAATCATGTAAATAGTAAATAACCCAATAGGCTGGTTTTGCTTCCAATAAGGATTAATTATATTGTAGTTGGGATAAAGTACAAGCTACTGTTTTACCATTATAGAGAAAAAGGAAATCATTTTAAAAAATTTGAATTATTTGATTATAATGGAGTCTATAGAAGATGGCCTTTCCGTAATTTAGAACTTTTCGGATAACGGGTTTAATGGATCCCTTACCTGTACTTGATCCAAAGTAAGATGAAATGAACCCACTTTGGAGGCAAATGAATCCTATTGGGTTTATTTAATATTTTAATTATTTTTAAGTAGACAATGTATAAACAAATTACAGCAAGATCCCTTAGCTGGGAAGCCCCTGTTCCCGAGCATTCTGGATAATAGGTCCCATAGTAGAAAATGTAGTCTTTCAGCACAACCCTTTAAGACCTCCTGATCCCTAGTTTTGGATTATCCTTGTGATATGAAATATCATTGTCTTGATGGTTCCCAACCCCTTCTGCACTAGTGTGTTATTTTTGTGTGTTACAGGGCAGGACGTGTTTAGCAGTGGTCTGGCGGGAGCAATACATGGGGGGCTACTTTGTGCCTGTGCTGTTCTCAACAGGATTCTGTATCTGGATTTAATCATCATGAAGAAGAGACTTAAAAGGCAATGGAGAAAGAAAAGAGATTGATACACAGGCTCACACGCAAACCTATCCCAGCATGTGCTTATGTGTGGCCCCAGCAGCGCACAGGCAGTGGTGCATAAATGGAAATAAAAATGCACAGCAACAGTGTCGACCCCACTTTGGTTTTCCAATTTGTAGAATTAAAGGTTTCCCAAAAGGAGTCATTCCAACACATTTCGCACTAAATTTCCCAGCATCCCCAAGGAAAAGCTTGCTGGCGGCGCTAGGTGTGTTAATCCGGTTATAATTGTCTGTTGTGTAGGAGTTTTTTCAATCAAGGGTTTACGTATATGGTTTGCTCAACCCTCATTGCCCATTGGGCAACTGTTATAGAGTACACATCTCTGCACATATTGTTTAATTAAAAATGCAAATTGAATGTTATTTTGAGACGCATCACTTTGTCCTCTTCTGTTACACTACTTCTTTATTATATTCTCTTTGTTCTCTTTATTCCCGATAATTACTCCCTATAGCTCCTCCTATCAGTCCATATAGACCCACTCTATAGGTCCTCTGATTGCTTTATGCTCCTATTTTCCATATAAACTTCCGTTAACACTTTTTGCTTCCAATAAACCACCCTAAAATGACTACTTCATATTTTTACTTCATATAACTGTCCCTATGACTCCTATGGCTCCATCTAACCCTCCGTATAACTCCTCCTACTGCTCCTTATAACCCTCCCTAAAACTCCTCCTATTGCTCCATATACCCCTCCCTATAACTCCTCTTATTGCTCCATATACCCCTACCTTTAACTCCTCCTATTGCTCCATATACCCCTCCCTTTAACTCCTCCTATTGCTCCATATAGCCCTCCTTATAACTCCTCCTATTGCTCCATATAACCCTCCCTATAACTCCGCCTACTGCTCCTTATAACCCTCCCTAAAACTCCTCCTATTGCTCCATATACCCCTCCCTATAACTCCTCCTATTGCTCCATATACCCCTCCCTATAACTCCTCCTATTGCTCCATATACCCCTCCCTATAACTCCTCCTATTGCTCCATATACCCCTCCCTATAACTCCTCCTATTGCTCCATATACCCCTCCCTATAACTCCTCCTATTGCTCCATATAACCCTCCCAATAAATCCTCCTATTGCTCCATAAGACCCCTTTCTATAATGCCTCTCCATAGAGCTCCATAAACTGCCCCTATAAAAGAATTTCTGTTGATTGCTACTTTTCACTCCTTTTCATCCAGTGATTTCTCCTGAAGCTTATTATGACACTTCTAAGAATTCTCATAATGCTCCACTCGTGTTTCCTAGCACTGCAGCTGATCCATCATTTGTGCCTAAGCACATATGAAATGGCTTATTGTGTGGGTGCCATATGCAACATAGTCCCGCGTCAGCTTTCTCCTTGCCGGAGGGACAATGTTCCTTGATCCTGGATGACACTGTGGTAGGAAGGGGGGCTGGCATCACTGGGAGGGTAAAGGAAGGGTTTGGATGTCACCTAGAGGGAGAGACACAGGAAAATTTAGAAGTAAGAATTTCCAATCACCTCAAGAAATGCCAGGACTAGAGTAAGAAATGGGGAGCCTCAAGAAATATATCAAGAATGGGGCCCAACCCGTGCTATTGAAATTAAAGGACGTAACAAAAATAGTTTCAGGTGCCACCAGACCGCAAACATTCAAGAAGGCCATCTATTTTTACTGGACCCTCTATCAACATTGCAGCTTTATGAGCTAACAGGTCTATATGGCACATTTTTGACAAAGTATCAATATGTGTTTCCGATAACCGTTGATATCGGTACATCCTTCAACTCCGTGTTCCTTCAAATTTTTCTCTCAAGGGACCCAAATGAAGTCATCAAATCAGCTTTGTGGCCTAGATATTTATTTAGAAGCAGTCATGTACCTTATTGTAATTACTATTTTGTGCTGTAGAAAGAAATTTCACATTAGTAAAGGGCATCATTGGGAGTATGGCAAAGGTGACTGGAGAGAAGAGAATCTGAAGGACAACTCTTAGAATGGGGTGAGGGCCCATAACTTTCAGATTGAGCCTGGTCTTAGAAGAAGAAGGGGAGCTACTGGCCTGTATATAGGCAAAACTACTCCTCAAATTATATCTGACTGGATAGATAATGGAGCTCAGAGTGGTGGATTAGGCAGGAGAGCAAAAGTGAGATTAAGCAGGGCAGCAAAGACTATATAGAGTTTATATAAAACAATTACAGTGTAGCGAGATTATAGAGGATAATATTTGGAAGTTAGATTGAAAACCATTGCAGAGGAATGCTCTGAAGTACCCCACACACTTACTTCGCTATAGGGAGGTGGTGCCCACATATCTGTCATGGGTATTCCTCTTGGAGATGGAGATGGGGGTGCAGAACGAGACTGAGACTGGCAACCGTTATTACAGATCCCGCAGAGACAGAGCACACAAAACACTACCAGCATGCATATAAACAGGGGCCTGGTGAGAGGGAGCATGAATATGTTTAGCATACAAACAGGCAGAACTCTGGGATGGGTTGGCAAGAGGCTGCATGGTCAGTACACCAGGGAACTTTTAGGACCATTAAATGGAACTTATTTAGTTTCTAGTTGTTTTGTTAGTCAGCATTGCAGCCAAAAGCAAAATCCCATTCCACTGGATACGATATTAAAAATTATGACCATCCAGAGGCTGTGGATTACAACTCCCAGCACCCTTTCCCAGCAGACTGTCTTTAAATATTTTGCTAACCTAAAGGTTTCTATGGGTGCAGCAATATTCCTTTGACTTTCCACTTGAATGCAGTGAGCACATTATATGTGGAGAAGAACAAGCACATAGCATTACCCACCCATACCAACTGTAGTCCAGGTAGGTTTTAGACTCAGGTTCACAGCAATAAGTTCCTTCCAGGCATCTGCACAATAGACATGGTTAAATGATCAGCAATCTGTTACAGAAAGGTTATATGGTGTCATGGGTGGAATTAGCAGGATTATGGACAATAGGAGGCATCCTAAGATATAGATATATATAAAGTTAAGGGGCTATAGGGGTGAATTTAATGCAGCAGTAGAAGGGAATATGATCATATGGGGGGCAGCAGTCACCAAATCATACTTATCCTTACTCTGTGACACTGCAACGTGGTACCTGGAAGAGAAATAAACAACATAATTACTAAGCAACCGGATCATCTTATTGTCTACCCACTTAGACAATTTTATTACTAAGGCCGCTATGCATTTATACTGGAGTTTGTCCTGACTTTGTTATTTTATAACTTTTAATTGTCCTGTTTTCAGCACTATTACTTGTTACACTTCATGCACCCCTGAGCACCTGCTTTTACCTGGTTATCTTTGACATGTTTAGATCACCCAGCATGACACAAGAGCAAAGATTAACGTGTTGTTCCCCTTTGTTACATATTTGTTGTCAATTAATTTAACTGTGGGACATATGTCACTCACAACTGCTCCTTATGCAACTAAGTGTCTTCTTCCTGCAGGCTTGATATGGGGGAGCAGTACTAGAAGAAATGTTTAACCTGCTATGTAGTTCATAGAAAAAAAATCCCTCTATGTGGTCCTTTGGAAGCAATGAGCCACTTTATTGGAAAGGCCAAAGCAACTACCCCTACATCAGTACTGCCTCTGCCCTACGGACAGCTTCCCTGACAGTTTAGAGCAGGGCTACTATAACTATAACTATAACTATAGACCCATAGGACTTCTTGGAATGATATAGACATAACTTTGCTAGGACATCACACCACTAACATGGTTCACAAGGTAATTTCCAAATCTCAGAGTGGCCATTAAATGGGTTCTTTGATGACACTGCATGTAGGGTGTGGGCAGGACTGGACTGGGACTCAAAATAGGCCCTGCCATTCCTAGTACACAGAGGCCCAAACAGCCTACATCAGTTCACTTAGTAGTCACTTTCAATGGCACCTTACCGCAGCCCCTTTGGCATTTGCCAGAACCCACAGATTGTCAGTCCGGGCCTGGGTGTGGGTCACGGGTCAGTTGTAGCAGAACATATACTTTGCTTCTCTTAAATGGACCTAGGTAAGCCTTTAGCACAGCCTCAAGCACATGGTGCCCCATTGAATAACAGGTAATACTTTTTATATAGGGGGACATGGTCAGTCAATGGTCTAGATAAAGTTCACAACCAAAAAACAGACTTAAGGTCCCCATAGACGCAAAGATCTATCGTTGGTGAACGACCGATTTTAGCGAAATCAGACCAACCCGTCACATTATTGTGAAGTTAGTGGGAATCGAACGATCGTACATCCTATGATTTTTCGTCCAACATAGTCAGAAAATTGATCGGCCAGGTTTAAAAATTTTAATCGGCCCCAGTGCAATCTATCTATGTTTGCAGGGCCAAGCAGGCAGCTACCCTCAGTTTTCCTAGCAATGGCCTGAAATGGTCTTTTTAGTTGATGAACAAATCGTACATTTAACGGATCGTTTTGAGATAATCGTGGTCTGACGATAAATAAAAGATCTTTTAAAGATCTTTACATCTATGGCCAGCTTTATAGGACATATATAGTGTGCCAACACTGCATAACATCTGAATATACAATATTAGGATATATTAGGCCAGCCTTCCTCTAGTTCTGCCCTATACATGCACCCGATCAACTTTCCACTTTCTGATAAACCTATCTGCGATTTGAGTTCGGCGTGCCTAAATCAAGCCCATTGGGTGTGGAGTGGGATCTTTGACCAGTGCTATGTTGGATGTTCAGAATGTTCCCTTTGAAACATGCCAAGAAGATCGAGATCATTTAAAAATAAAATTTCCGATCAGAAACGGTTGCTATGTAATGTTCTACACATATGCAGTAAAATGCAGTAAAACATTAGTATGCAATAACGCTGACAGTAATTGCCCTTATGTAATAGAGAGCTGCCAGACAAAACCCCCATAGGGACCTGGCTTGTTCCATTTGCATAGATTAAGGCCCATGCCCAGGTTTACCTGACTACTAACCACAAACATCTCATGTTATTTTTCTAATTCACGAAAATCCCAGTCCTTATGTTGGCTTTGTGTTCATGGCAGAAGACTTCGGACCTTGTATGTCATGCAGTTACCATAGTGTCAACTACTAAAGGCCTAATTAACATTCTATAAATGGTGTCGTGTGTCATGTCGTTGCCTCATGCTGATCCTTCCATTTTTCCCAAGTGACAAAAGGGTATTTTGGTGCACTATAATTTACACAATCTGTCAATTTGACGGTCACAGGCAAAGTATAATAAACTTGGTGGGGTAGGATTGTCTACACAGCATGCCAAACAACTAACTTGGACTAAGGTTGAAGTAGGGCCCCCTACAGATAGGAAAAGCAGATAGTAGAGAGATATAACAACAGTAATGCTTTGTGTGATTGCTACCCAACCTGTTAACCTTCCTCCTGTGTCCAAAGTAAATATTTGATGTATTTAGCCATGAGAGTGTATTCTACATTGAAGAAAGCGCACATGGGTGAACTCTAACTCCCAACATGCCAGTAGTGAAAGAAACAGAGACACACTATACAACCAAAACAAAGAAATGGATAAAAAAAGAACTGGTGCTGGTTTATGGCCGTGCCCACCCCGTAAGAAAAGAGAGTAGATAAAAGTACAATGGATATGTTGTTTTACACGGCTTAGACATTGTAATTATGTACATTAGACCTCACAAGGCTTCATTATTGGGCTCCCTCCCCCTGTATCTGTGTATGGGTGATGTTATGTAGAAGTGCCTAAGGGCTGCCACCACTTACTGCTTTGATGACGTGTATAAGGCAAGTAGATAGGAGACTGAGGTAGACTTTTTTGCACTGAGAGTAGTCAGCCATGTGTATCAGCCTCTTCAACCTGCTCTTGGTCTTCACTTAATACTATTCTTCCTTTTCCTCCACTCGGTAACTTTCTCTTTCTGCTGCTGTCACAATACGTCCCTCTCAAGCCTTTCTTCTCCTCACATTCTCCCCATTTCCGCCCCTTTTCTCCACCCCTCTCTTTAATCCCTTTGCCTCAGGTCTCCACCCTCGTTCCCTGCCTGACCTTCTCCCAGTCTCAGACTGTTCACCGCCTTGTTGTCTTTGTTTGTCTGGGTTTCACCTTGCATTGCTTTCTTTGCAACCTCCCCTTTCCCTCCCATTATCTCTTCCAATAATTATTATACAGACTTTCTCCTTCTATCTGCTCCTTTTCCTGAGCATGCTGTGGGTTATTTATAATATTCAACACACTATATTACTGAGAATATTACCATGCCAAGAGCTTGAGACCCCAAAACAAATATTATTTCTGCTCTGCCCAAAAAGTGATCCCAATCTTTCCAAAATGTATAGCAAACCTGACATCTCTTGGCCGACATCTGACCTAAAACACCCAACTTGGATATCACAGACTCTACATAGGTTCTTCATCCTTTTGTTGGTGACCATGGCTGGGTGTAGACAGGTGCATGGTGGGCAGCCATTGTCCAACCTGCTATTTCCTAATATCTGAGGACACTTATTAAGGATTCTCTACATCATGGATGATGAGATGATAGTTTGGGATCTACCAGTAAGATCTTGAGTTGGTGACTACTTGATCACAGTAACCCAGCATTGCCCACAACCTGCTTCACCAGATCAAATTTTTGGGCACTTCTTATTTTAATTATCTTATTTGCCATTGTTCGTTGAAATAATATATTCTCTGATTTCTAACAGTTTAATTCAAGTAAGTGATCTTTTGCACAGCAGGGAAGTACTCGAGGTTAGTAGACCCTGATTTAATATAAGTATAATCTGGTAACCACTGCTATATGCCATTTAGCCTGCAGTTGGGGCAGTTAGAGAGACCTGTGTATTGTAGGTAACTGCAGAGCTTAATACAGAGGCAATTGCTTTTTTTACCACATGGATCCAGCTGCTTGTTTGTTAGAAGCTTTACATATCCACTTGATGGCAGCATTCTACCATATTTTAGTGTTAAATGATCTTTCGTCAGATGACTATTTTTTATGTCTACGGGAGGGGATCTGGGAGAGGGTACTATTTAGGGTATTGGGTAGGGGTTTTTATTATTGGGGAGGTTTAGTTTTCCTTTAATGTGTCTGTTCTACCTCCTTTGATGACGGATGTACCTGCACTTGCCCTTTACAAATAAGGAACTGCTTTCAGATATCATTCATCCAGATCTTAGGAATGAGTTAAGCAGCAGTTATACGTTTAACTACAATATTTCTTAATAACATTGTGTTACACACATAAGAATAATTGTCTCCCTTTCTTTGCCTTGTAACGATCAACCATGAAGTTACACAGAGAGGAATGTATAATTGATCCAGATGGTAGGGATGAGTTCTACTGACAGTTATTCTACAGAGAATGTTATCATTGGGGCAGATCCTCCTTGTTTAGGATTAATGGAATACTATAGAGTAAACAAAATGGCAGTCTGTGACCTGACCACGTGGGATGTGGTAAGAATCGACTGCGTAGGCTGAAAGGTTTATTAAAAGGAGAATCCAAATTTTACATTTAGTTCAGGCCACGAGTGACTTTACACTTGCACAAGACTTGTTTGACCTCTGACCTACTGGGGAAGCCTCATTTCATTTTTGGAAGCATTATGCCCAGACTGTGTAGATGTCAGGCCTTTTTAATTGCAGGTTTAACGTTAATTAGGCTGCTAATGATTGTGAGTAGGGGACTGGGCTGTTACGTTTGAATAAACGTCTAAAATCGTGTGGTAATTGACATGTCTGAGTTTCTTCAGAGCCCTGAAAACAACTCCATTTGGGATTCCATGCCCTGAAAAGTGCACGCTTTGCATTTTCTCATCCTGACAAGGATCAAAGCCCTGACAAGCCTGCCCACAGGTTTTGTATTTATTTTGTCACTAGTTTTTATTTAGTTTATCATAAGCATGTCCCTCAATCCCTCTCTGCTGTCTGCCGCAGCTTTCCCTCTCCTCACGCAGCAGCTTCCTTCCTGCTGAGCCCATAGGGGTGGAGACTCCTCCCCTTCCCTTCACAGAAACACTCCCCTTCCCTCACTCCCTGTCTCCAGACATTTCCAGTCAGTCATTCACCTCAGTGGGAACATGACACATCAAATGTGTATCAATATTGTAATAAATATCAATACACAGCACAGACACGGTGCAGAAAGCACATTCCCAAATGGAACAGCAAATGCAGGGCTCAGGCTCCCGCCAGTCATCAAATGGAGTTTCAAACAGACGAAAAAGCAATAGATTCAGTTTAACTGAACTTTAACTGCCGCTTCTGCCCAATGAAGCATAATTGGGGGGCTATTTGGGCCTCTGTATACTTGAAATGCCAGGGCCTATACTGAATCCCAGTCCAGCGCTGCCTTAACTGCAGCAACGACCTGCGTCTGATTATTCACCACAATTTTTCTGCTGATCAATGTGTTTATCATGTGCCTGAAATGACCCACTACAGGACTGGATGTGGGGGAGACAGGTCAGGCCCTCGGAGACGGAATGAGAAGGTGCAGATTTACAGACAAACAGAATGTCCATTGGGGGCAGCGATAGGCACTGTATTAATTACCTCAGGACTAGGGATGCACTGAATCCAGGATTCGGTTCGGGATTCGGCCAGGATTCTGCCTTTTTCAGCAGGATTCGGATTCAGCCAAATCCTTCTCTCCAACCGAACCGAATCCGAATCCTAATTTGCATATGCAAATTAGGGTCGAAAAAGTGAAACAGTGCGACTTTTTGTCACAAAACAAGGAAGTAACAAATGTTTTCCCCTTCCCACCCCTAATTTGAATATGCAAATTAGGGTTCGGGATTCGGGGGTCGGCCGAATCCAAAATAGTGGATTCGGTGCATCCCTAGTCAGGACATGTAATATCTATCTGTTTATATGGTGCCAGTGCTTTACAGAGATTATATATCATTCCCATCAGTCCCCGTAGAGCTTACAATCTAATGTTCCCATTACATTTACACACACACATTACGGGCAATTTTATCAGTAAATCTGCTGTATGTATTTGGAGTGTAGGAGGAAACCTGAGTGCCAGACGGAGACACAAACACTTCAAAGGGCACGAAAGGAACAATGACATCTCATGACAAACAGTTGCCGGGCCATTTTAAGGCCTTGGTTGGCCCGCCGAGCGAAGTCGTGGTCCTAGCGCCCGTGCAGCGCACACTGCTTTCCTAATGTGGCTGGGTAGCATGTCGGGACTAATATTTCACCGCCCTAGGACCGGGCCTTTGTGGCCTCGCCACCAATCGGGGCCTACTTGGGAAAAGTGTTTAAATGATGCCCACTTTCCTAAATTCCACACAAGCCATAACCCAAACATGCCGGTATAATTACTACAGAAAATGTATAATATTAACCCCAACTGTGCCAGTATAATCACTGTAGAAATGGCCAATGAGCACTCGTTTATCCAAGGCAAGCAAGTAAGATGACTAAAAAAATGGCCAATGGACACTCAATTAACTCCAGCTCTTTATCTAGGGATGCACCGAATCGACTTTTATGGATTAACTCTCTAGCTCTTTATCTAGGGATGCACCGAATCCACTTTTATGGATTCGGCCGAATCCCCGAATCCTTTGCAAAAGATTCGGCCGCATACCGAACTGAATCCGAACCCTATGCAAATTAGGGCTGCAAATTAGGGGTGGGAAGGGGAAACGATTTTTTACTTCCTTGTTTTCTGACAAAAAGTCACACAACTTCCCTTCCCGCCCCTAATTTGCACATGCAAATTAGGATTCGGATTCGGTTTGGCCGGGCAGAAGGATTCGGCCGAATCCTGCTGAAAAAGGACGAATCCTGGCCGAATCCCGCACCGAATCCTGGATTTGGTGCATCCCTATCTTTATCTCTGCCTGTCTGGTTTGCTTAAATCCATGTGAAAAAAATCCAAAATGGCTGCACATGTCACATTGGAAAGGCCAGCCATCTTGGATTTCCAACACAGTTGGGGTGAGGAGGGCAGTGGCGGTGGCATGGAGAGTAGGATGGGAAAAACATTTTTTAAGGACTTTTAGTATGAGATAGAGAGTGATTTTGAGGTGGAGAGAAATTTGCAACTCACTAATTTTTCATTATTTGTGTTTTTTTCTTAGTTATTTAGCTTTTTATTCTGCTGCTCTCCGGGTTGCCGTTTCAGCAGTAACCCTAGCAACCATGTATTGATTTGAATAAGAGACTGCAATAGGAAAAGGAGAGGCCTGAACAGAAAGTGGTTAATAAAAAGTAGCATAAACAATGAATGTGAAGCCTTACAGAGCGTATGTTTTTAGATGGGGTCAGTGACCCCCATGTGAAAGCTGGAAAGAGTAAGAAAAAAGCGGCAAATAATTCAAAAACTATACAAAAAAGAAATAATGAAGATCAATTGAAAAGTTGCTTAGAATTGGCCATTCTATAACTTACTAAACATTAACTTAAAGGTGAACCACCCCTTTAATTATCTGGAGGGAAAAAATGAAAGGTTATTACATCAGCATATAAAACGGCTTTACTTTTAAACTACGTCAACACAAGCCTAGTAATATCATCCAGCTGTTAGAAGGAGGGGTTTTGTTCTGCTCGCTTCCAGCGCTGGTTTACATTATTTCAGGAACCAAAAACAATCCCCCCGCCCTAATAGCAATAATGACTTTATGAGGCTTATTTGACCCTAATGAGGCACATCAAGAAAATCATTCGCACAAATGTTCTTGGTTGTTAAGTTCTGAAATAACATTTCTATTTGTACATAATATGTAAATATTGGAAATGAGGCTTAACCACATGTTTCGGAAATTCCTTCGCTGGTGGGAACTGATTTTTTAGACAGTAAGAGCTTAGGTCCTGAGTTTTGGATAGGAAATAATGGGTTTACATGTGTACGCTTATAACACAGTCTGCTTCTGAAGTCCAAACGGTGTTCTATGATATTCTGAAATATTATTATTAAAGGGTAAACCCACACAAATATAACTTTAGCTTTTTTGAAAAGTAAACATATTTTCAAGCAACTTCGTAATATACATCAATAAAAAAAAATGCAGACTTTTCATGATTTTTAATGGTTTAACAGTTAACTAAGCCTAGCCCCCTGCTCTCCTGCTGATCTGTCTGACTACTTTGCTGAGCTGTCTGACTACTGTTACTTTGTATCAACAGCCATCTGTCCTCAGCCTGCATCCTCCAAACCCCACAATTCCCTGCACACGGGATTTCAATAAATAACAGAGCATCCCAGTGCAATGCATTGTGGGTTATGTAGTTCCTGCATACTGTCTGTAAGCTGTGGAGTAGTTGTTACACTTTGTAACATCAATGTTTAGTCCCTCCTTCCCTGCCAGAATTTTAAATGATGCAGAAAGTGAAGAACTGTTACACAGCTGGATTTCAGCATAGAAAATGCCATTTATTCATACTTTTTTTTTCTTTAAATCAAATTTTTTATTGAGTTTTCCATAAACGTAACAGAATTTGTTATGCAGTTCCCCTTTAACTAGATTACTATTAGTTATTGCTAACTAGAGGCTGCTAAGGACCACAATTTAAAGGCGTGGTTCACCTTTAAGTTAACTTTTCTATATTATAGAATGGCCAAAATCGAATCAACTTTTCAATTGGCTTTCATTTTGTATTTTGTTTTAATAATAATTAGCCTCTTTCAAGCTTTGAAATTAGTTTTTGAAGTATTTGCTTTCTGGGGTCACTGACCCAATCTAAAAAAAAAAAGAAGCTCTGTAAGGCTACACATTTATTGTTAGTGCTATTCATCTTTCTATTCAGGCCTCTTCTATTCATATTCCATTCTCTTATTCAAATCAATGCGTGGTTGCTAGGGGAATTTAGATCCAAGCAACCAGAGTGCAGAAATTGCAAACTAGAGAGCTGCTGAATAAAAAGCTAAAGAACTCAAAAACCACAAATAATAAAAAAAATTAAAACCAATTGCAATTTGTCTCAGAATATCACTGTCTACATCATACTATTTTAAATGGGGAAAAAAACCCTTTAAGTCCCTATCCCCATCTCACAAATTTTAAGGCCAGTGGCACAAGTCTGGCCTCGCTGTACACCCTATACCCAGGCCCCCTTTTACCATGATCTGCCTCTCTCATGTTAAGCTAGGCAAATAGCTAACTAATCAGTGCCGTAACTACCAGGGGTGCAGAGGGTGCAATTGGGCCAGGGGTCGCACCCCCTCAGGGCCCCCCGGCAGCTCGCCCTCCACTGGAATCCGGCCAGGAAATTGCGTCCCACACCAGGGCCCGCCCCCCTCTAGTTACGTTTCTGTAACTAATTAAAATAATTGGGATACATTATTGTTTACATTGAAGGTGCAGCTAGTCTAAACAGAAATACATTTTCACTGTAGAGAACGATGGTTTCTTTAATGGTTGAGTAAAAGGTTTCAGCATGCGATGGCTCTGTAAAAAATAGAGCTACACATACTCGCCTTAAAATGTTTTTCCATGTGTTCTGTGTTATAGAAAATGGCCCCATTTCCAATTACACAGGATAATTGAGATTTGCCTGTAGAGGGAAAATGTGAAAGAGCAATAATGTTTCAATATAACTTGTGCTCTCTTAGGGCAGAGATACATGCTCAGATTCGGGGGGAAATTTAGTCACCCGGCGATAAATCACCTGTTCTTCGGGGCAACTAATCTCTCCAAACTACCTCTCGCCGGCTAGAATCTCCCTGAACTGCCTCTCACCTGGCATTTGGAGCAATTAGTTTTCCGAAGTCGCCCTGAAGTTTCCTCATGACGCATCCAGGCCCGGATTTGGGGAAAGACCACCAAGGCCCAGGCCTAGGGCAGCAGGATTTTAGGGGGCGGCATGCTGCCCAACCACACCCACATTGGTTCAGAACCCCTGGGGATGCGCAGGAGATATGATAGTTTTTTAAACTTCCCATGCAACAATTCCCATTGGGCAGAAAATTTGCGTGGATAAAGGGAAGGGGATGACGAACGACAGCAGGCCTAGGGGTGCCCTCTATGTAAATCCGGACCTGGAAACAACTTTGGGCAACTTCGGAAAACAAAACACACCTAGGGTTGCCACCTTTTGCAAAATTTTTTTCTGGCTGGTGGGGGGCGGGTACAAAAGGTGTGACGTCAAAGGGGGTGGGGTTGTGTCACAAAGGGGGCAGGGCCACAGCGCGGCCAGGACAAAAACCGAAGGACAAGGTAAGTTTACAGGGGATAGGGGGCGGGCCGAGGGGTCTTTTTAAGGGTATTACAAATTTAACGGTAGCTACATTGCCGGTAAATTTGTAATACCGGCCCCGGCAGGTGTTTTACCGGCTTGGCCGGTAAAATACCGGCCGGGTGGCAACCCTAAGCACACCATTTGCCATCTTAACAGTGATTTACATTCTAGCCAGCAGGAGGCAGTTCAGGGAGATTAGTCACCCTGAAGAAGATGAGATTTGTCACTGGGTGAATCTGAGCGTGTGACTTGCTTATAAATCGCACTGAGGCATCCGCCATGATGCCGTCCCCTATCCCCACTGCTCTTACATTTGACGTGTCAGAGAGGGGCCGCATTGCTTTTGGAGAGAACGTAATTCCACTCTATGCACTAGAAGAGACGAATTTCCAGTTTATTATCCCGGAATTTTACTCTTAAAGGGTACTTGTTGCTAAAAAATATTATCCCCAACCAAAGGTGCACCCTTATAAAGCCCGCACTCTGGTTGGGGGTAACAGTAGTTTTCTTTTTAAAGAAAAAAAGCACTAGGATGGTGCAGGCCGGAGAGCTGTTAAAACAAACACGGCACATGAGTTTGGCTGCAAAAAAGACTGGAACGATGTCAGCACATTACACGGAATTCTGCAGAAAGGTTTTTATTTTAAATGCACGCGGTAACTCTTTCTTCCTTGTCTTTATTTAATATGTTACAGGAATTTTAGAGTAAAACATAATGACAAAGTGAGCGGAAAAAATGTCTAATGACTAAAATCCGAGTGACTTTGATGTAATAAGAATCATCTTGAAACAATAAGAATCTGAGCTAGACGACAAACACAGAGACGAGCACTAAGTCTGGCCACTCAAGTTCCGAAATCCTGAACATGATCTGCTCCCTGGTACAGCTTATCTTATACGCACACTTATTCTGCATGCCAGAAATATCATCTAGACTTATATACTGTATATATATATAATATCATTTAAAGACAAACATAGGGGCATCTCTTTAGGGTTTCTCATTCCTTGTAGTTGGACATTATATAAATGAATGGCTGTGGAATTATTTCCCTGTACTAAATACAATAAAAATATGGGACCTGTTATCCACAATGCTCGTGACTTCAGGTTTTTCCGTAATTTGGATACCTTAAAGAGGGGGGATGCTATAGAATGTCTAATTCTAAGCAACTTTTAAATTGGTCTTCATGTTTTTCATTCTTTATTGATTTTGAATTATTTGCCTTCTTCTCCTGATGCTTTCCGGGGGTCACTGACCCCATCTAAAAAAGAAATGCTCGGGAGGCTACAAATTGATACTTTTTATTACTCCTCTTTCTATTCAAGCCTCTTCTACTCATATTCCAGTCTCTCATTCATATCAGTGCATGGTTGCTAGGGTACATTGGGCCCTAGCAACTGGATTGCTGAATTTACAAACTGGAGAGCTGCTGCATAAAAAGCTAAATAACTTAAAAAAAACACAAATAATAAAAAATGAAGACCAGTTGCAAATTGTCTCAGATTATGACTCGTCACGTCATACTAACATTAAATAAACCCAATAGGCTGGTTTTGCTTCCAATGATTAATTATATCTTAGTTGGGATCAAGTACAAGCGACTGTTTTATTATTACACAGAAAAGTCAGTTTTAATCATTTGAATTATTTGATTATAATGGAGTCTATGATAGATGGCCTTTCCATAATTCAGAGCTTTTTGGATAATGGGTTTTTTAGATATACAGATCCCATACCTGTACTGTTTTATTATTACAGGGAAAAAAGAAAATCAGTTTTAAAAATGTGGATTATCTGAATAAAATGGAGTCTATGGAAGGTGGCTTTTCCGTAATTCAGAGCTTTCTGGATAACGGGTCTCACACCCGTACTTCCTCAAAGCAGCAGCAGGAAAGTGTATAGAGCTCAGCACACCGAAATCCCAATGAAAATGAAACTATAGTTAAATGCTGGATTAATCTGATCTCACACTAGAGGGCAGCAAATACTGAGTTTGGCTCAATATTGAATTCAAAAGGTAATTTGTGGGTGCAGCTGTTTTTTAGTTAATCTTAGTGCAAGTATAAACGGCACTATTTTACATTTTCCACTTTTTTATACAGGTACGGGACCTGTTATCCAGAATGCTCAGATCTGTAATTTGGATCTTCATACTTTAAAACAACTAGACAATCATGTAATCATGAAATAAAGCCAATAGGCTGGGTTTGCTTCCAATAAGGATTAATTATATCTTAGTTGGGATCAAGTACAATCGACTGTTTTATTATTACACAGAAAAAGCGAATCATTTTTAAAAATTTGGATTATTTGGATGAAATGGCCTTTCCGTAATTAGGAGCTTTCTGGATAATGAGTTTCTGGATAATGGATTCCATCCCTGTACAGTATAAAAACCATATGTTTGCTTTCTAGTCTGTGGGGTCCCTAGCAACCAGACGTCGTTTTATCTTTCACGTTGGAGATAGAGGCAAGTAGATAGCGCAAGCAGCAGCTAAACAATATGGGCAACACTGTGCAGAAATTCTCGACCCGCACCCGACCCTTTATAGACTCGCTCCCTCGCCGCAATGAAGTCACAAAAGGGGCGGGCCTGAACCCACCCGAGCCGTGAGTAAACCTGCAGGTCCCGCGGATTTCAGGCTGGTCCGCACATCACTAATTCAGATCTCTGCCTGCCCAAAATCTTGTTCCCAAACCAATGGGATTAATTTGAAATTGCTCCTCACTTTCCTGCCCCATCTCTTCTGGGAAGTTTCCCTCTAGATGTTGGAACATTGTTATTTGCTTCCATTTAGCCACAAGAGTAGGGATGGGCGAATTTTTTCGCCTTGTTTCGCTGAAAAAAGGACGCCCATAGACTTGTATGGTGGCGTGCATCATAAAAAAAAAAAGACAAAATTTTTTTGACGCCCATAGACTTTAATGGGCGCCTGCAACATTTCGCCGGCGGCGTATTTTTTGGCGAAACGAAACGGGTCAAATTCGCCCATCCCTACACAAGAGCATTAGTGAGGTTGGGCAGTGATGTTGGAGGATCACCAGTAGCCTAACTACCAGGGGTGCGGGGGGATGACATGCAGGCCCACACCCCGTTGGGCCCACCGGAGCCACAATTACAGTAATGGCGGTTGGCTGGGCAGGGGGAGATTTTACATTGCGCATGCTAACAGCTCTTCGGCGCAAGATTCATAGGGTGAGGGCCCGACAGGGGACCCAGATCCCCATCCTGTACCAGGGCCCTCTGGCGAGTATTTATGGCACTGGGGATCCTCCAGTCTCTTGTTCTGTATAAACTTGGATTTGGGCAGAGGGGCATCATTGTGCCGAAACACAAAAAGTCCTTCCCCACACTGTTCCGATTTAAGGTTCACTGGAGTTGGGAGTCCCAGCCCAAACAAAGAAAATAAGCCCCAGACTTTTATTCTCTCCTCCACCAAACCTTGCTTTCGGCATTTTTTTTCAAAACAGCGGATATATGGAAAGAGGCTGTGCAACATGCAGAAGATGCTGGGAGTTGGGCTTCAACAACAGCTGGAAGCATGAAGGTTGGATTATAAACACTGAGGCCCCACACAGGGTATTTTGCTGTTGGCCCTGCCAGGAATAGCTGCAACTTTTTTGTGCAGTGTATAATAAAATGGGACTAGAAAGAGTTAAATATTAATGCCACCTTATTGGCTGACAACCCTATACTCACTGTGCCTGTAATTGTGCAACCCCTCTAAGCCATTTCAGTGGACGGAATAGAGCTCTCCAAATAAAGGCAGTGTCTGTTGCATCTCCACTTTCCAGTCTCCTGTGTTTGGCCAGTACTGCTGTCCCTTTGTCTGCTAAATGCTAAACCAGAGCAATCCTTTGAAAGGGATAGTGGGCCAGTGCCTGGCCATCAAATAGTCCTTACTAATTTAGGGGCAATTCAAGGGGTTCTTCCAAAATCTGCTCATGTCAGATTGCAGTAGGTCCATCTGCAATAGATGTTTCAACTTCCAATGCCTCTTTTGGGCACATGGAAGGGACACTAGCACCTCTATATAAAGATCCCGACCCCCTTGCGGACCTGCCCCAGCCGTTATCATACTGTCAAAAGAAGGCAGGTTCCTCTGACCCTAACCCTCCATTAGAACACCTGCACCCACTTATACATCTACTTTTTCCTGCACCTGAACCCGAAGGTGGTGTCACAAATTGGGAAGGGCTTTGCCACTGAACAGGGGTTTCAGAGAAAGAACGGGCTATAGGTGGCAGTACTAGCATCTGAACCCAACACATGCACAATCCCAGCATTTCTTGATAATAAACTACATATTTTAGTCAGGGCTGGGCCAAGCCGGCCGAGAACCCTAGGCAACCTGGCCGTCATTGATGGTGAGACTGGGGGAGCTACCAGAAGAACCCACACCTAAGAACATTTGGGGTTATGTAATAAAAGGCACTAAGTTTGCCATGGGGCAGTAACCGATAGCAACCAATCAGCAGATAGCATTTACTAGTCACCTGTTTAAATGCAAGAATCTTATTGGTTGTCATGGGTTACTGCTCCTGGGCAAACTTAGTGCCTTATATTACATATGGGGGTTTGTGCCTTTTCTGCCAAATCCTAGATCTGTCCCTTATTGTAGTTACAGAACCGTGTCCATACTCTCGTATACTCTCCCTACAGTAACAAGGAGCATCAACTGTAGCACCGGAACCCCTGCACAGTGCCTTCTACTGACTTGTGCCAGCTATGGGGAATTCTAGACATCTGCAATTTCAAATATGTTATGTGGATCAACCGCACAGAAACGAAAAAACACAGACGTTTCCATCCACCCATTGGCAATGTGGCACTTTTTTGTCAGGACATCATGGGAGTTGGCACTTGGGTTAAACTGTGTCCTACACTGTTGCTCCCAGCATAGATGTGCTAAACCCAAACCCTGCACAAGTCAGGGGTCCTGGTGCCTCTAACAACACTGGTGTCCTGAGTCAGATTTCGACCGCTGCAAAGGAGTGTGTTTGGTCTCCCCATGCCTGCGTGGGTTTCCTCTGGGTATTGCGGTTCCCTCCCACGCTCCAAATACAAACAGGCAGGTTAAAATAACATAGGCAGGAGGCAACATGGCTGGTGAGGAAACTGACCCTTGAGTGTGTGAATGTGATAAGGACCTGAGATTGTGCTATAGATTGTAAGCTCCTCCGGGAATTATGAACAATCTTCCGAAAGCACTGCGGCAAACATGCCCTATAACATGGAAAAACGATTAGACTAAAAGAAGAGCCAGTGGCAAGGCAGCAAGGGGCAGACAGACTATCTGGGGGTCTCTCTGGATCAACATATGTGGGGCTGCCACTTAGTGTAAGATCAAAGAGGATCAGCAGCAGCTCTCGTGTCGGTTTTAAGCTGCCGATTCCTTGCAGCTGTTTCTGGGACTGCAACTTCCACCATCTATAAGCAGTGGGAATGATGATGGGAATTTTAGACTGCTGAGTTGGTAGATTCATATATGTCCATATATAATATATATATATATATATATATCTATATGCCTTCTGCTATAAGATGGTATGTGTTCAATAGCCCCCCTGCCCATCCCCACAGGACACCAAATATCAGTGTTTCTAGCCATACTATTTTACTTTGGCTGAAACCGATTCCTCTGCTAAACATTTAAGCCTCCAGGGGGGCCCTACGAAGCCCTAATTCACCAACAATTTCAATATATACTGGTAAAAAAGAACAGCCTCTGGATATGTTGGGGACCCTATAATTAATTTACTGTGGGGCCCAGTAACATCTAGTCACTCACTTTGAGGTCACATAATTATAAACTTTTGATGGCGTTCTGCTGCACCCCAATGATTCGCCCAAATCCACCAATACCCTGGCACAAGTTGGATGCATGAGTGCACACAAATCCTCCATCCACGCATCCAGCTTGCTGCATATGTATTCCATAAGTGTCTTCTTTTAGATGGGTTGAGATGGTTCCCTACAGTCCTGGACTGGCAAGCTGTGGGTTCTGGCAAATGCCAGAGGGGCTGCTGAAAAATGCCATAGACAGTCATTATTTATTGGGCTGCTGGAGGGCTGTGTGGGCCTCTTTTAAATCCCAGTCTGGATATGGTTCCCTCGTTGACTGCATTATAAGATGCCATAAATGTTGCTCCTTAGGACCCACTAACAAAAAACCTGCTAGAGGTGGGGAATGCAGTTTTGCTGGTCGAGGCAATACTATGCACCATACTCATCCCCCCCCCCCCAGCTCCACCGGCCATTCCACCCGCCACTGGCCCATTTGGTGTACAATGCAGAACCGTCTATTGATCCTGGGCACACACAGTATAATGTCTCTCCTCCCGGCTCTTCAATTGGCACAGGCTCCCCACTGCCCACTGGTTGCCCCCAAACATTTGCTGCTTCCCTTTGACACGTCTTTGCTACTGTCCCCCCCGTCCTTGGCACTTGCACTTGGGATTTCTGGTGCAGCGTATATTGCTCTTGGGTGCAGTTTAATAGGCATGCAGTAAGTGCTCTCCAGTGCCATATTGCATAAGCAAGCTTCGGGATATCAAAGGGGGACATCCACATGCTACCCGCTCTAAACACAGTGCCACTGAACCAGGCACAACTATTCAAAGGAAAGTGCAGCTCTTTGCACTACGTTGTTGCAGAGACGCTCCTTTTGGTGCAATCCGTTGAGCATTGTGCAATGTTCCAAAAGTACTGCCTGTGTCGTTTTTTTTTGCACTTTTATGCACTACCCTACGTTTAATAAGTTAAAGGAGAAGGAAAGTCTTTGTGCACTTGTGGGTGCCAAATGTTAGGCCAAATGTTAGGCACTCTCAAGTGATTGTATTGACTTACCTGAAACCCCTGGTGCTCCTATCAGCAGAAAACTGCACCGGCCTGGGGTTATACCAGTGAGGACCACAGAGTGATCCTCTTCTGACTTCTTCTTTCTTTGCGGGGCTGTGCATGCACAGTAGAACGAAAAGCCGAACTTTAACTAAAAAGTCGCTATTTTGTTCAACTGTGCATGCATCTGCCCCGGGAAATTTGACTAAAGAAGAAGCTTTGTGGTGCTCGCTGGTTTAACCCTGGGCCGGTGCATTTTTCTGCCCGGGGTTTCAGGTAAGTAAATACAATCACTTGCCAAATGTTAGGCACCCTCAATTGCATGAAGACTTTCCATCTCCTTTAACTTATGCAAGGGGCCTTGTTTATTAAAAGTGGGGTAGTGCATAAAAGTGCAAAAAAAAACCAACACAGGCCGTGCTTTTTGCACATTGCACAATGGGGTGCCTAACCTTTGGCACCCCCAAGTGCAAGAATACTTTCCTGCTAGGCTTTTCAGTTGGGCTACAAATACAGAGCACCCCTCCCTGTTACGGCTGCACCCGCAACTGCTGATCCAATGGAACCTTTAAAGCAGGGGTGCCCATACTTTACTAATGCGAGGTCTACTTTTAGTGATGTGGTGCCATTATGATCGACATACTTTGTTAGCGTTTTGTTCCATGGAAGATTTTACTTACATATTGATTTAGGAGAATAAAAATGGAATAGAGTTATATTTAAACAGGTATTTCTTATGTAACCTTAATGGAATAAATATCCAGATGAAAAGCATGAAACAGGAAGGGGGTATTTAGACAAGCTAAAGGTCTACTGGTAGATCCCGATCTTCCTTTTGGCACCCCTGCTTTAATGACTGAAACAATTTGCAGCTTTATTATAAAGCGGATAATGCGAATGAGCCCCGACTCCTGCCGTAAATGTTAACCCCCATGACTGTGGTTGCCAAGTAGCACCTCATTAACTCTTCCCCTGCCAAAGGCTTGCACAGCTTTCTCTTTGAGCTCCGTTCAAGCAGAAAGTTTCCATCTGCTCCACATGTGAGCAACTTCACAGCCCGGTGCTGATGTGGCAGAGACAAGGAGTTTGGGAGCCACTCCAGACCCCTCTCTCTCTCCCCCTCCCTGTCTGCATTGTCTCCCTGTATCCTCTGGCTCACTCTCCCTTTCACCCCACTGCCCCCCTTTCTCCGTCTCTGTTGGGAGTGGCAGGCTATGGTCTCCTACACTTTCTGTAATTCCTACATTGGGGTGGGGGTAACTCAGCTGAGCAGACAGCAAGAGGAAAACAGACAAAGGAAAGAATTTAGGGTATTAAATTTGCAGTCTTCCAAGTGTTTGTGAACTACATTTCCCAGCAGCTTTAGCAACCCCACTGCTTAAGGCTTTTATCTCCCTAGCAGGGAGGGGCCCCTAGGGCCCGCGATCGGATCAGCTCGATATCGCCCACCTCAAGGTGGATCTCTCCATGTATGGCCACGTTAAGGCAGATTTATTGTGTTAGATGAACTATAGTACCCAGGATGCTCAGCAACCCGCTGCTTTAGGCTTTAGGTCAGTCTATGGGGTAAATTTACTAACGGGCAAATTTTCGCCGGGGTCAGTTTCGCACAGCTCGCACCAGTTCACCAGGTACAAATGCACTACGACTACACCAATTCACTAATATGCAGAGTTTCGTCCTGGGTGCCGAACGAGTTTTTGCTAGCGTTACTTCGGCAGTGCGAAAATATATTAGCGAAGATGCGGTTGCATTTATTCATGCCTAGTGAAATTTCGCTAGTGATCTTGCGCTTAGATCAATTTGCATAAGGCGGGTAATTTAAAGTTGTATGGACGTCTTTATTATAAATGTTGGTGCAAATGCTTGAAGTCACCACTTCTTATTACAAACGTCCAGGGAACCTTAATAAAGACAAGAGAATTTATATAATGCCCTACACATGAGCCCACTGTAAAATGAATGTTCCATATGTTATGGGTCTGGAGAAAACCGCTTACCCAAAAACAGTTTGTTAGGACTTTTGCAGGCAATCTCGCTTAAAAAAAAGGAAAAGTCGCCAGCATTTTTTCAACTTTAATGCATTTTCGGCACAAAAGACATGATGTAAACGACATAACATTGAGGAAGATGTAGCAGCTTTTAAGCACTTATCCTATTCTGAGGTGGTGAAGTCAAATCTGGCAAAAGAGCTAACGTTCAGTAAAATCCGCCCTATGCTGAATTTGCGGAGTAACAACCAACCAGAGTGAAAAGTCGCCTAGCAATAGAGTGCGAAGGAAGGCTAGCGACGGTCTCTTTAGTTAGCGAATTGATGCCAGCGCCTGTTAGTGAATAGGCGATGTCCCTGCGGATGGTAACGCTGGCGAAAAGTCGCTAGCGTTAGCCACTTCGCCTTAAGTAAATCTGCGCCTATATAGGTAACTAGAACACCTGTTACAAGTATAAAACTGGATTGGTCACGATGCATCATGTTCAGTTGTGACTTTGAGTGTCCAAAAGAGTTATTAGGCGAAATTGTTCAGTGCAATAATCCATCCAATTAGCTTTGATCATTCTATTGTAAGCAAGTCTCTGATTGGTAGTTATGGGGCACAGCACTAAGGCAGCCCAGTGTTAGTAAACTCTCAGGGACAGATATCTTAGCAGTTTGGTCCTTCGCCCTTTGTGCCAGTTATGTAAATAGGTTTCATTGTTTCCTATGGCACAAGCCACACTTTGTTGCGGACAGAGTTGTCCTTCTTAGATACAAGAAACATTAGGAAACAAGCTGGAGCTGTTCATATCCCAGAATCTAATAGCATACCATTCATTTAAATTTTCAAAAAAGGGATCCTTTTAAATCTCATCAGAATAAAAGTATAACCCCACCAATCGTATTCGATGTCTGATGAGACAGAGAAAACAAAGGCCTGTGGAGCACTAGGTACTAGAAGAGCTAACAGGTTATTTACTCTAAAGGATCTCACTCTCTCTCTCTGTGGTTCTGATCACAGGATATTCCCCATGTTGGAATTGGGCCAGGATAAACCATCAGAGAATCTCCATAGACTCCCACTGTCTGCTTACACTTTTCCCCTTTGCTCCTTGTACATCAGCTCTCAGCACCCCTTAGCCTTTACAGGTGTAGGCCAAAATGCACCTTCCATCATCCTCTGCTGAGCCCATCTCTATGGTCAGTTTTGGGGGCTTGCATGTGCCAGGAACCCCAAGGGGCAAAATCAATATTCAAACAGCAATAAGAAAGCACCTCCGCTTGTTATACCATCTTCTACCAGCAGGTGGCGATAATAAAGTTTCCCTTTTCCCCTTCTCAGTTGACTAGTTGACCTCCCACAAGGTGTCTACAGCAGCAAGTGGACCTGGGGCCCCAACACAAATTATATCAATATGGAGCCACTCTGCTATTGTTAAACTACAACTCTTAGAATCCTCCGACAACCATCACATACACATGTAATTTCTACTTCTTAAGAATGTCCTGGTCCCCCCTTAACATTCATTTCACCGGGGAGAGGGTGTCCCAGCCCAAAACCTGTCCCTCAGTCGTGTCCTGTAAGAATGAGGTGATTGGTCCTTTCTATTAGGCAATGGGATTGGTGTAACAATAGAGGAAAGAGAAGCAATGAGTGTTGGGGACCCAGAGGGAATATTGATTTAACTGTTAAACATTGTCTTTAGAATAAACGGAGGTTTCTGTTGCCCTGTAGCAATGTTGTATCCAGACAGTGATTACTTCATTATTTAGAGAAAGAGTTGTCCCCCTAGTCGATCCCAGGGCCCCCCACACAATGACATCATCTGTATCTGGGGGGCCCCAAGGTGGAAGCAGTAAATAGGAGAACAGAGATGTTTGTTAGGAGGAAAGGGGAACTAAATTCAACTTCTTTTCCTCCTGTTGTTTAAACGCAACACTGAGATTCCCCTGTGTGTTGTATCTTTGCATCCACAGACCTCTTGCCCCTGTCTCTTCCTCTCTCTACGCCTACACTATTAGCCTGATCCGTGTAATGGCTTTTACTGCCGCACTCTCGCTCTTTCCTTGCCCTCTCTTTACTGCCTACACTCACAATCACTAAACAGTCGTTGCAGCTACTTGTCCCCTACTCATAGATGGTACTGGGCGGCCCTTCCTACTCTCTAGAGACTTTCTCCTGCAACTGTAGCGTGCAGGGTAAAAAAAAAAGGGAAGATCCAAAAATTGTGAAAACAAGATTATTATGTGTGGAAAAAAGAGAAAACTCTCCTGGAAGCGATCAGTTCATTATTATGTAAATTCATCGTAACTTTTCATTAAATTTGGTATAGTGAAGAAAGAAGCTGTTGTGATGGATTATTTTTCATTTTTATCCTTTTTTCATTGCGCACAGAATATTTGTGTTATACATTTATTCATCAAAGATAAATTCATTAAGTCAGTAATATTATCAAGTGCTATTAGTGCCAAAAGTGCCGAATCTTTCATAGACAGTTCTCAATCCATTGGTGCCAAAATAGAGAATTAGTTAAAAGGTTTTAATAGCTCTGTTGAAAAACTTGTTTAAAAAAAAAAAATCGCTGGGTCCTGCCTACACTCTAGGAAACTCAATCACTAAACAGTCGTTGCAACTACTTGTCCCCTACTCATAGATGGTACTGGCCAGCCCTTCCTACTCTCTAGAGACTATCTCCTGCAACTGCAGACAGGCCCGGATTTGTGGAAAGGCCACCTAGGCCCGGGCCTAGGGCGGCAGGATTTTAGGGGGGCGGCATGCTGCCCAACCACACCCACATTGGTTCAAAAACACTGGGGATGCACTGGAGATACAATCATTTTTCAAATTTCCCATGCACCAATCTCCATTTCTCCTGTTCCCCTGGAGGGGACAGGGGCGACGAACGGTAGTGGGCCTAGGGGCGCCCACTATGTAAATCCAGCCCTGACTGCAGAATGCAGCCAGACCGAGGGAAGAAGCACTAAGGGGCATTCTCTTGCACTTCTACCCCTGTCATTTGCTAATTGACCCTTCTGGTCTCCAGCAGGGCCAGAACTAGGGGTAGGCAGAGAAGGCATGTGCCTATGGCGCAAAGCTAGGCGGCACCAGGCATGTACCTTTCTGCCGCCTTCCTCTAGTCCGGTCCCCTCTCTCTCAGTCCATTCTCACTTGCGGCGATTTGCTCTTACGCACGATCGGTAGTAGGCGCATGTGCGCCATCGTCAATCCGCGTGAGTGTCAATTTGCATGCATGCATGCTTCCAGTCGGCAGGTTGCCTAGTGCGCCTGGCCCGGCTCTGGTCTCCAGTAACTAGATATTACTGGGCCCCACAGCAAATTAATTTTAGGGCCCCCAACATATCCAGAGGTTTCCCTTTTTTACCAATATATGTTGAAATTGCTCATTAATTAGGGCCTCATGAGACCCCCTGTACCTCCTGGGCCCCTCTGCAGCCGCAGGGTCTGCTTCCTCTGTAGTTATGTCACCATCTTCAGGGTATTACTGTGAGTTGTAGTTGAGCTGGAACTTGAGGGGCCTTTTATTAAAAATGTTTCATACAGAGCCAAATGGTACTGATTGTAATACACATGTACTATCAACAACAACTTTTTTTCCAGGGTGGTCCACTCCGAGGCTGGAGACCCAAAGCCAATTCTCCTTTTCCTTACTCATGAAACTGGTGTTATTCCATTTCTTACTCCAGTCTTACTTTACTCTACCTTTGAGAATGACCCTCCCATGTAAAACAGCCAATGGCAGAAGCAGCAGAGCTGACATCTGTCCCAGATATAATAATAATAATGACTTCTTCCACCCCCCCCCCCCGCCATGCACCTGGGTCCCGTCTCACTTTTTTGGAATGCGAGGCTGATGCTATCCTGCAGCAAAGGAGCCTTCAGGTATGGGGAGGGGTAGAGAGAGCAAGTTCAGCTACTGGCGGGGCAGGAATGGGTGGTTCTGCAGATGTTGGGGTTGGATACAGCGTGGAATCTGGATTCATTCCAAATTCAAGGAAACTGTGAGGCTGCTGCATCATTCAGTAAAAATGTAGGAAGTTACCTCCCACCAATAGGATTATTAACAAACCACCAGAAGTAGAGTTCCATATTCATGGCTGCAGGCACCTCTTCCACATATTTTTATGTTGGTTATTTGCCGTTCCAGGTGACAGTCAGAGTTGACACTTTAAAGTCCATATAAATTCATCAGGGGGGATTTGCTTATACGGACGGTAAAATGCACCTTTACATAGAAACACTAGTTATTGTTGAACACAGTTAAAAGACATTAAGCTTGTCCAGGGCTGTATGTATGTGGTTATGTGGAGCATCGACTGTTGCTGAACTGTATCCTTCAAGAGCTGCTCTCAGTGGATGAATCACATAAGATTTGTGAACAGCTGGAGGCTGCAAACTGGTGACCTTGTTATCAAGCCTTAGTATTCAGCCTTACTACAAACATACAAGGGGGGGGTCTACAGAAGGCAACGTGCAAAGTTTTAGAAAAAATGGCTGCAACTGATTATAAGTGATCAGAGCATTTAGCCCAAACACTGAACCATCTGCTGGTAGAAATGGAATAGGCACAAGGCTTCTTAGTCTAAGCTCCCATCTGTTCTTGAGGTGCCACCAAAACTCAGAGACCCAGTAACAACAGGGTAAGAACATGACACAGCACCACAGATTTAAACCTTTGGTCCTTAAGTTACCTTTAAACAACTCCCAACACTCCTGGCTGCCTTGCTGAACTCTTTCTACTTACTATTCCTGTAGGAACCATCACGGGCAGGGCTCAGAGCTGTTGCTCTTCTTTGGATCCCCTAAGGACATCTCTGAATGTGTCCCCTCTGGTTTGCCAGTATTAGGCAGACTTTTTGAATTGGAGCACCCCAAATCTCACCTTAAATAGGGATGTAGCGAACTGCCGATTTGGTGTTCGCGAACGCCGTTCGCGAACACCGGAAAAAAATGTCAACGTTCGCGGACAGTTCGCGAACTTCGAACACCCGCTAAAATCGTTCGATTCGAACGATCGAAGGATTTTAATCATTCGATCGAAGGATTTTCATTCGAATCGAACGATCGAAGCCATTCGATCGAATGCTTTTCATTCGATCGAATGCTTACAATCGTTTGAACGAATGGAAATCTTTCGATTTTTAGCGGTCGAAGGAATTCGAATGGTCGAATGGTCGAACGACTTGTATTCGAATCGAACGCGAACTCAAAATGCGAACGTTCGCGAACGTTCGCGAACATTCGGCGGACGCGAACGGTCGAAGTTCGCGCGAACTAGTTCGCAGCAGAACAGTTCGCTACATCCCTAACCTTAAATGGCCTTCAGGCTCTCCTTCCATAAGTATGTAGGAAAGTAAGTAGGAAGGCTCCCCCTGATCCAACTTCCCCGTCCCCCAGATACTGCTCAGAGAACCCTCTAGACGGACCAGACCTATAGTTTGGAAATTACTGCTCTATGGTATAAGAAGGCCAAACTTCATGTCCTTAACCTGCTTTTTGTGTCACCCTGAGAACAAAATGGCTTTCAGGCTGAAGCTATGAAATAAGAGATGGAATTAATTGACTTTCCCAGAAGCCCAGGGCCATACATGACTGACCCTCCTAGTTAAACAAGAGGTCCAACATTGCAGCGTATCCCAAATACAGAGGTCCATACCAGGGGTGTAACTACAGAGGAAGCAGACCCTGCGGCTGCAGGGGGGCCCAGGAGGTATAGGGGCCCTATGAGGTCCTAATTAATGACGAATCAAAAGGAAATTCACTGGCACACAGGTAGTACTAGCAGGGTAAACCCTTGCTATTTTATTCAATGATTAGCAGCATGCAACGTTTCGGGGTAACCCCCTTTATCAAGCATGATAAAGGGGGTTACCCCGAAACGTTGCATGCTGCTAATCATTGAATAAAATAGCAAGGGTTTACCCTGCTAGTACTACCTGTGTGCCAGTGAATTTCCTTTTGATTCGTCAATTCAAGGTGGGACGCCGATTCTACCATTGCTGTGCACCAGGGACTATCTTCTATCCAAGGCTAGGGTGTGCGAGTGCATTTGCTAATCGTCCTAATTAATGAGTAATTTTAATATATATTGGTAAAGCAGAACAACCTCTGAGTTTGGGGGCCCCTCAAATTATTTTGCTGTGGGGCCCAGTAACATCTAGTTTGCCACTGCCCTGTACTGTACACGTGTCTGTGGCTGGTTGCAATATTATAGTCTTAGACATATAATCAAGTCCATATGATTCCAGATCAATTGATTCAAGCCCTGGGTCCATCATGGATGAAAGGAGTCAGCAAATTTAAATGAAACTAGTCTGCAGGCTCTGCACCCCCTCTTCTGGAGTACGTTGCCTGGCAAGAATGTGGTTATTATTTTATATATTATGTGGCACTGCTAATTATACATAAAGCTTCACATTGGCTTATTCAGGCACAACTTTTTTTGTACTCCATGGAGAGAATAGCTTAAGTTTAGTGAGTTTACCATGGAAAGGAGAGGGTTAAATACAATTTTTGTATTCTACTGAACACATAAAATACACTGAACTATTTATATAGCACTGATAGAAGTGGCATAACTATCAGGGGGACCAGAGTTTTACTTTTCCTTGGTATATGCAGAGTGGAGCACGAGTTACAGGGACTACGCTGTAGTAGTACAGAAGGCTTAGCCGTGACAATGGATTCAATACTTAAACTTAATGTGAACAAGGCTCTAAGGCCTGATGGAAGACACCATTACTATTTAGAGTTTAAAGTAGAATGTTTCAATTTATGGGGCTATTTTGGGATATTTCTGCACAATACAGGGGTGCTGATAGTGTATATATCCATATACTGCAACTTTTTCTGTCACTATCAGTAGTTCTTGGAATGCAGTAAGATTTATGGGTATTTACTGCTTTTCTGCAGTCTGGAGGAGGCCTTTGCCTTGGCCCTTCAAACTCTCTAGCCAATAGAATTTACTTGCATATGCCAAAACTCAGAGATTTTGTTAGTAATCCAAGAAAAATATTTAAAGGGGGAGAGTTACCTCGAGTGGTTCTGTAGAGGAACAGAATTTCAGCGTTTTTGGTTTTACATGGAGCATGGGACTCCTCAGTGACATCTAATATCCTTATCATTTACAGAAGGGGGTACATTATCCCTTATAATACATGAGTGATACTCAGAGTTCCCTGTATAACTCAGCCTGCAGCCTTGTGTCTTTATATGGTCACAGAACAACCCCTCAGTGACTTCTAATATCCTTATCATTTACAGTAGGGGGTACATTATCCCTTATAATACATGAGTGATACTCAGAGTTCCCTGTATAACTCAGCCTGCAGCCTTGTGCCTTTATATGGTCACAGAACAACCCCTCAGTGACTTCTAATATCCTTATCATTTACAGTAGGGGGTACATTATCCCTTATAATACATGAGTGATACTCAGAGTTCCCTGTATAACTCAGCCTACAGCCTTGTGTCTTTATATGGTCACAGAACAACCCCTCAGTGACTTCTAATATCCTTATCATTTACAGTAGGGGGTACATTATCCCTTATAATACATGAGTGATACTCAGAGTTCCCTGTATAACTCAGCCTGCAGCCTTGTGCCTTTATATGGTCACAGAACAACCCCTCAGTGACTTCTAATATCCTTATCATTTACAGTAGGGGGTACATTATCCCTTATAATACATGAGTGATACTCAGAGTTCCCTGTATAACTCAGCCTGCAGCCTTGTGCCTTTATATGGTCACAGACCAACCCCTCAGTGACTTCTAATATCCTTATCATTTACAGTAGGGGGTACATTATGCCTTATAATCAATGGAGCAACCATTGGTCAAGAACACAGGCAGTGTGCAAAGTACAAAAAAGCTGGCACTTCTGACCATTCAGGGTACTGAACCCTGTTAGAATGAAATGTGGCCTACAAGTTATTGTAATTCTAATTGTCTGCATTTCAGGGGTGACGGCCTTTTACAAAATACCAAAAAGTTGGATTGGCAGTCCTATAGTGGAGCTATATATTATCCTGCAGCGTTTCATAGATTGGTAAAATGTATTTTAACCCAATTGTTCAGCTGATTTGGGGGCTGAATGGGAGTTTTTATTCAAGAGAAATACTATAAAAATGCTGAATGTGTAGCAGTGTGTATAGAACTGAGCTCACGCTGACATTCCCTACACTGAGGCTGATTGGCTGGGGCTGTTGCTATGGTTACGTAGCACCATGTTACCTTTTGCTTATTACAGGCTGGACTCTTCCATTTCCCTAGGATATGCAGGGGTGGCTTTCTTCTGCCTTTTCCTTACCAGTATTCTTCATTCCTTCCTTTCCTCACCTGCAGCATGTACCTGCCTCTCCTTTTCCCACTTATCTACATTTCTGCCATTCTCAGTCCTCCATCCCCCCATCTGTTTCTCTGGGATAGTGTCATGCTTTCTCTACATTTTACCTCTTTGCTGTTTGTCTGACTTACATTTTCCACAGTCCCTGCCAAAGTCGCACGCTTACCTCTAACATTGAGCCATACATTGGGACCAGAGCTCCGTATTAACCCTAAATGCTTGTGCGTGCTTCCTGCTGGCCGCATTTAGTATCACAGCAGGCCTAGGAAAACAAAGGAGAAATACATTTCATTGTACTTGAAATGCCAGGGTCTATTTTGAATCTCAATCCGGACCTGTGCAGCAGAACCTTGGCCCTAGTGCTGCTCTTGGCCCTTTTTCTGGATTTCTATTTGGCACAAGGCACCAAGCGTGCAGTATGTACAGTAGTGTAAAAGTGCTTACTATATGGTTATCTAAAGGCAGCCCACTAGCATTTGCCCTTATATGAATGAGACACCTCTAATAATAAGTGCTAATCTGAGTGAATAATGGTGGCCATAAACTGACTGAAAACACACATTATCTGAACAATAGGCAAATGCAGAATTGATCAAGCAGTTAGATACATGCAGTATTCTAGCAAGCAGGCTAGATCTGTGCAGCATTCAGGCAAGCAGGTTACGTCCATGCAGAATTCTGGCAAGAAATTAGATCCATGCATAATTCAGGCAAGCAGTTAGATCCATGCTGTATTCAAGCAAACAGGCTAGATCTATGCAGCATTCAGGCAAGCAGTTAGATCCATGCAGTATTTAAGCAAGCAGGCTAGATCCATGCAGCATTCAGGCAAGCAGGTTAGGTCCATGCAGCATTCAGGCAAGCAGTTAGATCCATGCAGCATTCAGACAATAAGTTAGATCCATGTTCCATTCAAGCAAGCAGGCTAGATCTATGCAGCATTGAGTAAGCAGTTAGATCCATGTAGAATTCAGGCAAGATTTTAGATACATACAGCATTCAAGCACACAGGCTCAATCAATGCAGCATTCAAGCAAGCAGTTAGATGCATGAAGCATTCAAGTAAGCAGGCTAGATCCATGCAGCATTCAGGCAAGCAGGTTAGATACATGCAGTATTCAAGCAAGCAGGTTAGGTCCATGCAGCATTCAGGCAAGCAGTTAGATCCATGCAGCATTCAGACAATAAGTTAGATCCATGTTCCATTCAAGCAAGCAGTTAGATGCATGAAGCATTCAAGTAAGCAGGTTAGATCCATGCAGAATTCAGGCAAGCAGTTAGATCCCTGCTGCATTCAATAAGTAGGTTAGATCCATGCAGCATTAAGCCAAGCCACACAAAAATAAGGAGTTTATTTCTGTTTTTTGTAATCAATGGGCAATGAAACTAAACCATCAAGTTGCCAATGTATTAGGAACATAGGAACATGATAGCTCTGCCTTATCAAACAGTTGGGCTCAGTAGGTCAGTGTGAGTACCAAGTGCTTCAATGGACACAATATTGTGAATCCTTGTTGGCTATTCACAAAGTTTTAGCTTTTTAAGTTGCAAAGAACAGTTCTTTGGCACACCCTGGCAACTAGGGTTACCACCTGGACGGTATTTTACCGGCCTGGCCGGTAAAAGTGAGGCTTGAGCCCAATGTTAATAGGGAAAAAATAGAAATATATAGGAAGGCCGTTTTTTTCCAGAAAAGGTGGCAACCGTACTGGTAACTGGTGGGGTTTGCCAACTCGCCTCATGGCAGCAGCCCCCATGTTAACACCTTTTTAGCACCAGTTGTGTCTGCTGTGACCAACTGCACAAAAGGTTCAAAGTATAAGGTGCCATGAACAGGTGTTACTTACAGGAATCCCTTAGCCTTAGGGTGCACCTACACGAACTGACTTGGATCCGGTAAATTATAAACTACGGTCCATACTGACCCTGCCCTAACATACAAATGCAGCAAGAAAACCGTGCACCACAACTTTTTGTTGTATCTGCAGAGAGCTCCACAGGGATGTTTGTGCCTATGGAACACAGCTGGAGGTCTACAAACCTGCTTTGCTAATTAAAGGGCTTCATTCACATCTTTGCATGACATCAGGATTTTATTAGATTTTGGTGCCAAGGTGTAGGAGGGTGCATGATCCTCCCATTGCAGGGACAAAGCTGGACAACACCACTTCCGGAGCAGCTAATAACTAGCTGGGAATTATACTGTAGGAGCAAAAGCTTGCAAACCATGGCTGCGTGTCTTTTTTTTTGCCCTCAACTGCTATGTTACTATGTAAAACTATGTAGGCAGCATATAATTAGTAGGATATCGTTGCTTTCTTTCCAACTAACTGCTCACTAACTGATCATTGTGGTCTGGACTCATGGAGCCATGATTTCCAGTTTGGGCAGGTGCCATACAAGCTATTTCTGAAGGACCACTCAGCACAGCGTGGCCATCCAGAGCAGGAAAGAGGTACGCAGCAGAAGCCATGCTATTGCACTCTTTATCCGTGTCTCTTGGACAGTGGCATAAATAGATGTTACTGGGCCCCACAGCAAATTAATTGTAGGGCCCCCAACATATCCAAAGGTTGTCCTGTTTTAACAACATATATATATATATATATATATATATATATATATATATATATATATATATATATATATATATATATATATATATATATATATATATATATATATATATATATATATATATATATATATATATGTTCCTATTTAAAATGTAACCGGGTAGATGATGCTATTTATTGAGATGTTCTGCACATGGATTTTGCTTCCTCTTGGAAAGTCTCCTAGAAAGATACAAATCAGAAATTGCTTTGCCTTTTTCCCATGGTGTGTGTGTAACTTCTTATGTAGCAGCACTCATTGTGTGTGTTTTCACACTGCGTGGCCCTAGCAAAGTGTACACACAACCTGAGGGCTCACACTGTGCAGGATGTATTGATATCAGCAGGAATTTCTCTTTGATACTAAAAGTCCAGCTGTTCCTGTGCCTGGTGTACAATTGCCTTATCCCTCACTATTAACTCTATCCTGAATTCTTCCTCTGGAGAACAAGTCCTAACAAGGAGCATGTGTACGAAGCCTGCTCTCCTTTCGCTGTCAGATAGGCAGGCAGGAACACGCTAGCACCTGATCACAACCACTTGTGTGTCCCTTGCAACATGTGCTACAGACTCAGGGACATTACGATGTCCAGTTCTATGGTTCTTCTCACCGCTTTTGATAAGAGGACTGCCATATCGGAGATCCTTTGTTCAGAAAGTTTTGAACTGATAAAGTAAGCCAAGCATTCTACAGTTTATAGTGATTATTTGGTCCATTATTGTTTTTGCATTGGATGTCCCAGTTTCTTCTTCTTAACAAGGCAGTGAGGGTTAATTGCCAATCCAGTGGCTCAGGAACAACATGATGCTCACCAGCCTCTATGCTGTTGCTCCCAGTGGACTCAAAGAAGGAGCTTATTATTGAATTCCAGGCTTGGAGGCAAGTTTTAGTTGCATAAAAACCAGGTGTACTGCCAAACAGAGCCTCGTGTAGCTGCCAGTCCACATAGAGGCTACCAATAGCCAACCACAGCCCTTATTTATCACCCCAGGAACTTTTTTTTCATCCTTGTGATGCTCGCCAAATCTTTTTACATTTGAATGTGGCTCTCAGATAAAAAAAAGTTGGGGATCCCCTAGTCTATGATGGCAAAGTCAGAGTCCATGTGAATGTAGGGTTGCCACCCAGCCGGTATTTTACCGGCCTAGCCGGGACAACACCTGCCAAGGCCGGTATTACAAATTTACCGGCAATGTAGCTGCCGGTAAATTTGTAATACCCTTAAAAAGACCCCCTCGGCCCGCCCCCAATCCCCTTTAAACTTACCTTGTCCTTCGGTTCTAGTCCTGGCCGCGCCGTGGCCCGCCCCTTTGTGGCACAACCCCGCCCCCTTTGACATCATGCCACGCCCCCTTGTTGTACCCGCCCCCACCAGACGGAATTTTTTTTGGCAAAAGGTGGCAACCCTATGTGAATGACAAAAAAAACCATACTCCCAAATTCCACAACCATATGCCATATGGCTAAAATGAATTAAAATCTTCATAAAAAAATACAGTATGCGCATGCCCATTCTAATTTTTGGAACTGGCTATCTAAGTCACATCCATCAGGTGACACTATATCACAAAATGCAAATATTGACAATTCAGTGCTACCTACTTTGTGGCAACACATTGGGGGAAGGCTGTTTTCATGTTTCAGCACAATAATGCCCCAATGTTCAAAGCAAAGTCCAAACAGAATGAGTTTGCTGAGATAAAGGAACTTGGCTTTCCTGCACAAAGCTTTGACCTCAACCCAAATGAACTCAAACGTGTGACTTGGCCTGACTTGCAGTTAGCATTCCGATATAGTCAACAGAGGTTAGATGAATTGGGAAAGCCAGGCCAAGTCACCTAACATCAATGCCACCCTCAATTACATATGAATGGAAGTAAATCCCTAAAAAAAGATTCCAACGTCTTGGGAAAGCCCTTTCCATTTTTGGCATATAATGTTCTTCTTAGATCCAGACTACAATCCAGAACTACTTATCAAAACAGGGCCAGGACTATCCATAAAACAGGTGAGGTTTGGGGAACTGGGTGTGGCATGGGAATAACGGGGTGTTGCCTAGGTGGATCTTGGGCATGGCCTGGACTGGGGCTTTGCTTAAAGGTGGATAAAGGTTGATCTTGGTGCAATCATGGCTCTGTTTAGATCACTGCACCAAGATCAACCTACAGTATATTCCCCATAAAGGGACTACAGTGCCGTGATCTAAACAGAGCCACGATTTAAGGTTATAAAAAGTGACCTGTTGAGTTAAGGGCCAAAGCTACAGATTATCCCAATCTGGCCAATGACTTCAGTGGCCAAAAAGAGCAAATATCGCCTCATATGGAGCCATGAACAAGCAAACACCTCTTTCTTGGTATGGCCAAAAAACAGGTCAACAATGAAGTATTGATTCCTCCCAGTAGTCCCAATCCACATAATATACAGGTATATATATATATATATATGTATATATAACATATTTCTGCATATTAAGCTCATTCACAACAGTAACTTTGGTCTAAAACCAGTTGGCCAAAATATTGTATATCCAACATGACTGTAAGGACTGGTATTAGTACCACTCACATTAGTGTAGTGTGGTGTAAAATCCAACTCGATGAACCAACACAGTCCACTTTGTTGGATTATACCACATTTGACTGATTATACCACATTTGACTGATTATACCGCATTTGAAGGATATAGCACTTTATTAGACACAATTCTGTGTGCATTTTACTTTCTTATTCTTATAGCACACATTGTTATCCCTAAACAGAAACACACATATACACAGTAACACAAAGAGCTGACTGATTCTCCACTAGCATTCCTTAAGCCCAACTCATCTGGAGCTGCCATAAAAGGACATAGAGAGCCAGGCCTGCAGTATACTAGAATTCCTCAGATTAACCCACTACATGAATCTGCACACAATTATGTACACACACTCTACTATCAGTGACCTGTATGTGGAAGCATACACATGCATACATATATAATGTACGCCACAATTTGTCAGTGTAACCCTATGCACACAAACAGAGCTGTTAAGTCAGGGTTTGTTGAGCAACTGAAAAACTACTGAACATATGTAATTAAACTTTCTAGTCCTACATGGGTGTACATGTGTACTGCATGCAAATAGACATTGTACATGTGATTATACAGTTGATGTTATCACCAAACAGGGTGCAGCCTAAACACATACATATTGTCTGAAGGGGCAGCTTAAATGGCACCTAGTCTAGAAATGGATACAACCTAAGTATGAAATTTAGGAGGTTTATGCCATAGCCATGCCTTGTCCAGTACCACCAGACCATCCCTCATGGCATCTATCCCAAGCTTGGATATAAATATAGGACACCAAAAAAATAGAAGGTTTCCTTGTTTTACACAAAATCATCCCCTACGGAGTAAGATATTAAGCTACAACATCCTTAATTACTCAGTTACAATGTTTAAGTTAGAGATAGATCAATTGGGCATCTTTGCATTCTATTGTAGGTGAGTAACTCAATGCTACTCCATATTAGCAATGAGATACTTATGTCCACCTGCCCAAATAGTAGTGCAACAACATTCCTCTCATGTCTGGAATCCAGTTAGTCTCCAGCTAATGCCATTGATGAAGGGTAGAATTCTGTTTTTTTTGAATGACAAACCAAAATGCTAAATCTTGAGTGGTTCACTCATCTCTAATAATATTTTAATAAAATGTAGCTTCTGTCAGTCAACCCTCTCTTTTCTGCAGTAGCTGACTTCCAATTGCTCAGGAGATATGAAACCGCACTCTACTGATCAAAAAATGACGGCAATGGTTCTACACTAAGAGGTTATGCCACAAATGAGCTATCATGGATTTATACCATATGGTATGCAAAACATTGGTTTTAGGTCTCCAATAATTGTTTTTGCTGTAACATATTGTTCATAAGCCATGGTTTGTCAAACACTGAGCTTGGATCTGTAATCCAACATGAGCTCTGCAACCCCTTGCAGTAATGATATTGAAGAGCTCTACAGTTCAGACATATTAGAAGTTGTTGGGGTCTCTAGAGGTTGTTGAAGGTCTAGTTGTTGAAGGTCTCTCTTGACCAGCTGATTACATTGACTGACACCCCCCCCAGGGGCAATTCTTTGCCTGAGGCAACTCCTGTGATGCTGCCTCCCCTTGCTTACTTTTTTTGCACTAGTGTGGGCTCAGGGGGGGTGTATCGTTAGTGGCAGCAGCACCCCTGGACACCCCTACTGGGCCAGAGAAGTGGAGCGGACTCAGCAAGGTTGAGTTTAGTGAATGCCTACTTATCCGGTTAATGAATGATAATTGAACATCACATGTATAGGGATGAATCCTAAAATATACTACTGAAATCTACCACAACATGACTTAGAAAATCCAGTCCCATTTTATGACACATTAGATCAGAACCCACTTAGTTAATAACAAACTTACAGATAAAATGAGAACACTGTGGCATAGTGAATTCTGCTACAGTTCCAAGAATATATTGGAAAGCAAGAAACAGAACCAAAACTGACCACCCAAGATCTCACCAACAGACATACATTTTAGATCTCATGCCAAATGGCATTAAGTTTTCGAAAAATATTTAAAGCTGTAAGCCATACACAGATCGTTCTGCTCATTTGGGGAGATTGTCTACCCAATCCACCTACATCATATCCCCTGGTATTATGAGATCATATAGGGGACATATCGAGAGAAGGCTGCATCAATGCACCAATTTGGACCAACTGGATTGTCAAAGCTCCCCAACAGATATCAAGGTTGAGCAGGCAAATTAGCAGCACTCTGGATAGCAGCTTTTATCAGCCAACCGAGCAAATAAACGTTCACTCAAGACAAATCTTCCTCCAGTTGGTCTTCAGACTGAGTACCCCTTCCCCTGCTTCACCCCAAAGCTTGGGAACCTCTGCAGTTGAGGGAAGCATTGAAATTATGGATGGATATATGCAGGATATATGTTGGTTCTGGGTGCAGAATAAATTAAAATGAGAAAATATATTTTATTTAATTCCAGATTATCTATAGAGGTGTTTGTTTTTGGAGAAATCCGTGTCCATGTTCTTGACTCACCTGCATCATTAGTTGGAGGTTAATGCAAGTTATTACAATTCTGGCGCAAGCAAGTTCAAACACGAGTATTCATCAAGGTGAAAGTGATCACTCCATCTATGCATCTGGCTTCAAGGCTAAGCACGGTGAAGATTAACCTTATGCATAACATTATCACCATACCATGAATGTAAACATGTAGGGCCAAGCAAGGATGGGATCTTTAAAACCCTGGAGTAAAATGCATCATTGTATATAGTATAGGTCTAGAGTGTGCTTCAAGCACAACAATTAGATATTAAAAACCAGCCAGGTAATAACCCTGCTGAAGACCCCACACTAACCAGTCTCCTCAACTAAGTTGACCAAGAATGACCTGATCAGAATCACCAACTCTGTTAAAGTTGCATTGGATTATCATTCTGGATGCTTGCTTGAGGGTCTGGATAAACTGGCAACCAGTTTGATTCAAAAATGAAAAGAACATTTCTAACTAGGTTTTCTTCTGCAATGTATGACTTGCTTTAAACATCGTTGATTTGAATTTCGATATACATAGCAACATGCAAGGTGAGGACTGTATGAGACATTTACCACTACCAGAGCTGTAAATGCTTAATTTGGACTAAACACTGATCTTATCTGATGTAGACTGCTGGGAGGGGCAATTGCAGGGGCATCATTACAGGATTCTTTGGAGGTGTCGGGCTGCACAGGTGAATGCAAATTTTTGTACACTTTTAGCCAATGGCCGTCATTAACTCGTCAGCCTTTTGCCTTATTTATGAGGGTTCTTTTTGTGGGTAAGCTTTCTAGAAAAGGCCATGTGCCAGGGACATCAAACTGATGAAATATATCTTGCAGATTAGGGTGTAACAATGCAGCAAACCCTGCAACTGTTGGAGGTTCCAGTAGAAGACAACCAGGGCACTGAAATCTCAATGCACACACTAAGGGGCCGATTCACTAACTTCGAGTGAAGGATTCGAAGGTAAAAAACTTTGAATTTCAAAGTTTTTTTTGGGCTACTTCGACCATCGAATGGGCTCCTTCGACTACAACTTCGAATCGAAGGATTCGTAGTAAAAATCGTTCGACTATTCGACCATTCGATAGTCGAAGTACTGTCTCTTTAAGAAAAAACGTCGACCCCCTAGTTCGCCATCTAAAAGCTACCGAAGTCAATGTTAGCCTATGGGGAAGGTCCCCATAGGCTTGCCTAACTTTTTTTGATCGAAGGATATTCCTTCGATCGTTGGATTAAAATTCTTCGAATCGTTCGATTCGAAGGATTTTATCTGAAGTTGAAGGATTTTAATTCCTAGTCGAATATCGAGGGTTAATTAACCCTCGATATTCGACCCTTAGTGAATCGGCCCCTAAGGGTCACATTTACTAATGGTCGAATATCGAACGATTATCCGCAAATACTTTGATCGATCGATCGAAGGAAAAATCGTTTGAACAAACGATTAAATCCTTCAAATCGAACAATTCAAAAGATTTTAATCCATCGATCAAACCAATTTCCTTCGATCAGAAAATTGCTAGAAAGCCTATGGGGACCTTATTGTACCTCAGTAGGTTTTAGTTGGCGAAGTAGGGGGTCGAAGTTTTTTTTAAAAGAGACAGTACTTCAACTATCGAATGGTCGAATGGTCTAACGATTTTTAGTTCGAATCGTTCGATTTGAAGTCGAAGTCGGAGGTCGAAGTAGCCAAAAAAAAACATTCGAAATTCAAAGTTTTTTTTCTTCTATTCCTTCACTCGCGCTAAGTAAATGTGCCCCTAAGTAGAGTTTATCTTTCCAGGCCATAAAAGAGAATTTCTTGTTGTAACATAATAAAAGTAATGCTATAACATACTCCAAGTCAACTTTAAAAGTGAACTACCTCTTTAAAGAGCGGCAATAACTCCTGTATTTATTGGGTGGTATAGTGGTACATGCTTTATAGATAATTTTACTTTAGGGCGTTAGTTGTCCTTTATCGTGAGTTTTGTGTTTTTTTTTTATAAGATCCTAATTTCATAATTAACTCATTTCCTATCAGTCCCTTTATATTTCCTCTCCACAGTGGTGACTATTTCCAGTTCTAGAAATGCTGTGTTTTTTTACTACAACGTGGTGCTTACTCTTGCGTGGAATGTGTTCAATACTCTCCCCATAGCTCATCCCCATTTTTACAACCCAACAAGATAGAAATTCCTAAAGGGAAAGTTGTTCCCTTCCTGGGTGGGAGCAATAAAACTGAAAGTATTTCCATTGAATTGCATCTGCATTAATTGTACAATACACACATCCCCGTGGATACATGAATACCAGCATAGTATTGAATCCTAAGTTGCAGCCTTCCCTCAGCCCAGCAGGTCAGGTATGGGCTAAAGGGAATATATGAAATATGCACAGGTGGGGTTCCAAGGTACAAGTCCAAACACAGAGTGTGCCTATGGGAGGAACAATGATGGATGTCTGACATGTGTATGCGTTAGCCGGGATGTAGCCCACAGCAGAGTAGGCTTCTCCTAGTAGCTAAACTGTCATATAAAAATTAAGTCCAGCTTCAATTGATCCCCAGCTTTTTTGGTTAAAGCAAATATATGGTTTATTTTTATTTTTTTTCGTGTAGATCCCCAGTTTTAAATCTGTCTGGTGGGTCTTGCATTCCAAAGACGCCAGGCAGTGTTTCTGAAGTCCAAAATGATGATATATAGGGGAGGACCTCAACAGATAATAACAATACCAATAAAGAGAATTAAAATGGACGCATGTAGCAGGGTCGGGCCATGCGGGAAAAAACATGGTGGGTCCCTGCCGGCGCTCTCCCAGACATCTGATCTCCCTCCCGGCGCTCGGGCGCATGGCAGGGCAACCTTGGGAGGTGTGGGCCCTGCACCCACCAGTCCAACCCTGTATATAAGGAAAACTTTAAAGATTGAAGAATAAAGGAGAATCCCTGAACATAATAGGAAAGCCCTAGTCTCGAACAATAGGGATTATCACAAGGACCAAACAGTGTTTACTCATTATTAAAAAAGAGGACCCTAGGATAGACAGTGATATTGTTCTTGAAAAGAAATGCAATGAATGTTCTGGCTTCAACTAGGCTTTTACTTCAAATCTGTTTAGTCATGATTAAACAAATTATTTATAAAGCACTTACCAGTTCTTGCAAGAACAATCAATACAATTCACCGATATACCTAAAAGCTTCAGTAAAATGAGCTGCTCCTTATCTCGTAGCCCATCAGGCTACAGCTGGGGGAAGGGTGGGGTTTGTTTATGCAGAGGCTTCTTGGTGGACCGCAGATTTGTTTTTACCATCATTGCAAGAGCAGGAAGTAGAATGTGACTTTACTTTCAGTTTCAAGGAATGACAAAAAAATATATATTTATTTCCTAATTAACACATTAGGCATAAAGTATTTTCAGCAAAAGCCTTCTTCATTGAATTCGGGATAAAAAAAGGGAGTATACTGCCCATTTACTTTTTTCTTTGGCATACCCTTATTATAGGAATATGCCACCATTGGAAAAAATAATTTTCAATATAGAGACTTGATACTATTACATTTTCTAGCTTTGTAAATGTGAACTGCAGCCACGGCCCATACAGTGAGAATGTGGACATATCAGAACATTTACTATTTAAAGGGTACATATGGCAACAAGGCCTAGCAAGCTCAAGCGTCAATGCTCGTCAGTGTGTCTAAATATTCACCCACTTGGAATGATAATAAATAAAATAGAACTGGGCTAATAAATTATTATAATACATCCTCGGCACAGATTCCATATGCCTCCCTAGCTTGCCTTGCTTTATTTGTAAACAAGATCCCTTTGACAAAAAAGATGCTTCCGACAAAACGTTATACAGTGTCGTAAATGTACAGATTTGCGCAAAAGACCCAAGGAGACAGTAAATATTTTATAGGAGTTCTTAGCATATGCGGCTGAAACGTTGCCCTCTGTATGAAGCCGTGGCTCCTGCTTTTGTCCTGCAACTTAATCTAGAACAGATTGGTAGGATCTCACGGAGAGTCGTGTTTTATGGCACAGCTTTGACACAGACAGTCGAAATTAAATTGTTCTCTCTATACCTGGAAGAACCAGGAGGTCTTAATTGGAAACATAGGCCTCAAATATGATAAAAGAGCATAGTGAAATTTGAAGAAAATACACAGCACCCTGGGGGTTTTTTTGCACCTATGGTATTCTCTGTCTGCACCCACAAGTACACACCAAGGTGCAGTGTTAGTTTTTATACGCAGTGAAAATAAACGGTCAATCTCATTCTGTTGTCTTACAGAGCAGCAGTGGAGCCATGCTTTATGGCCAGGATTCTAGCTCTCTAAAGAAAGCCGTTACCGTTCCAATCGGAAGCCCATTGTATTTGTCACCACTCCATGATTTTTGAGCCCATAACATGTTGACACGCTGTAACTTTATGTAAACCCTAAAAAAGTTTTGACTGAGATTTATATCATAATTTTAGCGGTTTAAAAGTTATTTGCAAATACAATTGCTAATGAATGAAAAGCAATATCTGTCCTCTATCCTCTGCCTTCTTGGTCCAGAATTGGGAATCGTCGTAGCAGAAGCCAAATGATTAGCAGATTAACCAGCAGGGCAGAAAGGAACAGAAAACTACAGCTTTCAGTTACAATTACACACAAGGGACTTTAAAACGACTGAACATTTTTAATTTATGAATAATGGAAAGTTGCTTAGAATTCTATTTTCTTTCACAAGCAAAAGAATCTTTTTTGGGTTTACATCCACTCTATTGTAAAACAGAATTTGGCAATAATAGGAGCTTCGATGATGCCGGATTTAAGTGCTAGAGCGCTAAGGAGCTCAAAAGTTTTCATTCTAAATGCACTTGTGTCCAGGGAATAGCAATCAGGTTTTAAATGCAGATAACAGCCCTGGTAGGTGCAATGCAGCCCTGATTTATTGCAGCTTGTACCCACTGGTACTGAGTCTGAATGACATGCAATTTAGGGTCGTGGGTAGGATGAAAAGGTGGAACACTTACCTTCAGGGTCGGACTGGACTGGCAGGACACCGAGAAAAAACCTGGTGGGCCCCCGGCAGCCCAGACCTTCGCCCTCAGCTGCCCCATAAAGGAAGGCTGTTACAATCCTGCAGGCGTGCGGAGCAGGCAGGGGTCTGGAGTTCAGGAAGGGCCCCCCGGGGACTGGCAGGAGGACCCTTCATTTTGCAGTCTCGGTGGGTCCCCAATGCTCCAGTCTGACCCTGCTTACCTGCCTCCCCACCAGTGCCGGGCCAACGTGGGCAGGTGCCCTAGGCAGCCTGGCCGGGCAAAGTGCCCAATACGCGAGTGGGCATGCACGAAAAAACACGAGTGCGCATGTGTGAAAAAACGAAAGTGCGCATGTGCAAAACAAAGATATACGCGCTAGAGAGATCGCACACGTTGGCCAGAGCAGGGCCCGGACTAGGAAGTAGGAGAGGCAGAGAAGGTGCGTGCCTGGCGCCCCTCCAGCTTTGTGCCCTAGGCACATGCCTACTCTGCCTACCCACAGTTCCAGCCCTACTCCCCACATTAATATAATGCCACTGAAAGCATGCATTGCTGTATTCATGGGGGGGGGTAACACAGGTCTCTGCACCCCAGTTTAGAGCACAGAGGCCTGCGAAAATTCAGAGAAGAGCAGGACAAGACAAGTGGAGGCTTATACATTAGAGGTCGGTGGTTTTAGAGGTATTTGAACCACAACTAAACTTTCAAACGCTAAAACCACAAATATTGAAATTATTAAAAGATCCAAATTTAAAAAGTACGAATGAAAAAAAAATGCTGAACAATGCACTAAAATCCGAATACCTCGAAATCCTCTAAAAAATGTGAGTTTCCCAGAGTTTCCAAATTGGTCCTATAGGATCAGCGCAGCTCCCGTTGACTTCTATAGCACCTCACCAACTTTAACTTGTGAGTTATTTCAATCTTTTCTTGGTTTTTCAACTTCATCAATCTGGAATTTTTATAGCTTTTTAGAAATATAGAAAAAAAAAACACCAATTTGTCGAGATTCATGGAAAATATAGAAATTCAATGGTTGGTTGGGTTGAAAAATATGGATTGCACTTGTTTTTTTTCACTTTACACCCTGCCCTGCACTTAGGTATTGACCTCTAAGTCATTTTATTGATGCAAAAGAAGGTTCCTATATGTGGAAGACATTATTGTTGGATTTTGTGGAGTAAAGGGAAAGGTCTGTGATTAATGCTTTGCTAGTGAGATGGAATCCTCTCTACGCTTTAGGAAAAAAGACGGGGACAAGCTAGGACCTGAAAAAGCCTTCTGGCTGTCAGAGAGCTGTCCTCGTGGCTCTGAGTAAGGGGGAGGTGTGCACTCAAATTGGGCAAATATGAAGCATTTTTGTGCTCCTTGGCCCGAGGATTGATAGCAGAGAATTTCCAGTAGCTTAAAAGAACCTCACAGCTTTATTCTCTGTTTGCCAAGGTGGCCAGACCTCCCCCCCTTCACACAGGGAGCGTTTGAGAAGTTCATATCTCAAGGCTGTTTCCAGTGTAGCTAATGAGTTTTCTATAGAATTTCTGTATTTAGGGATCTTCTAGTAGAATAAAATAAACACTATGATTAGCACCCGAATCTCCAAGATTTAGATGACATTTTGGTGTTAGTTATGTTAAGATTTTGCAAAACCCTCTCCATGCTGAGCTAGAACTAAACCAATGAAAATATTTTTGACCCCAAAATGAAAGCTAAACTGCTCCCTGGATTGATGGCTTCTAGGTATTAGTTGGATTATGAGGTCAAGGCACCTTGTTATTATTTCTGAAAAGCCTCAGCTTCCCAACATTCATTGTGACATGGAACAAAGAATATATTTTTTTGACTATGGGAGAAGAGAAGTAATCCTGCAGTTGGGGTGCCAAATGTTAGGCACCCCAAGTGATTGTATTTACTTACCTGAAACCCTGGGTCGGTGCTTCTATCAGCAGAAAACTGCACCGGGCCGAGGTTAAACCAGTGAGCACCACGGAGTGATCCTCTTCCGTCTTCCTCTTTCTTCTCGTGGCTGCGCAGTAGAACGAAAAGCCGAACTTTAACTAAAAAGTCGCCTATTTCGTTCAACTGCGCATGTTCAACTTGAAACAAGAAGAAGACAGAACAACCCCGGGCTGCTTTCTGCTACATCGTTTCATGACTCAGAACCAGCAGCACAGAGAATGACAAGGGACAGACACAGCGTATGGAATTTAAAAACAGCTTACGTTATTGCAGATTCATAATGAAAGAATAACGGAATGCTGCCTATTTGGGATTACATCCCCTTTAACCATCTAGTTGTTAATATATGAGCTAAAACTGCGTGTTTAGATTATTATGATCTAAGTTAGTATACTTATTTATCGCTCCTCTGTTATTTTCAGGGGTGTATCTTTCTGTCCCTGGAAGTGTCGGACTGGCCCGGCGGGAAACCGGGAAAAAACCCTGTGGGCCCCGACCCTCATGGGCCCCCGCCAGGCCAGACCCCTCTTCCGATATAGAAATTCTAAAAAAAAATGCGTGTGGCCCGATCCGCACCTCACAGTAGGGGGGGCCATAGGGGGCCCTGGACAGAGGTCCCGGTGGGCCCAGGGCCCCCCAGTCCAACCCTAGTCCCTGGGTCCGCCAAGGAGAAGTACATTTTTATTGCCTTCACCACCACTTGGGGACAGGATTTTTGTCCCAATGCCGTCACCGACAGGATGGCACTTGGAGCACTTCATTTTTCTAAGTCGCCCAAAGTTGCCTCATTAGGAAACTTCGGGCAACTTCGGAAAATAAAGCGTTCCGAGTGCCATTGCGCTGCCGATTTAGATTCTATCTGGCGGGAAGGCTTTTGGGGAGATTAGCCGCCCCAAAGAAGAGGTGATTTGTCTTTTCTTTTGTCATTTCTTTTCTTTTTTTCCAGATTTCTTTCTACATAGCAGTCGGGGATCACTTTGGTGTTTGCCCGTGCATACCTAGGCTACCATGGTCCTAGAGGAACATTGTTTTGCTTCACTGTGTACTGTACAAACGTATATGGATGAAAAGACAATAAACTCACTCTTGAGATTAGCCGCCCGAAGAAGAGGCGATAAGTCGCTGAGCTAAATCTCCCCGAATCCCCCTAGGGCCCAACGATCGGATCAAAACAAAGGGTAAACGGGCAGGTGGATCGCAGTACCACATCAAGGAACGGATGCGACCGTGATCCGGTGGGATTTTTAGTCCTGTCTGATCGGGACAGATATCGATCGGGGAAGCCCGTCAGCGGGCCCCATACACGGGCCAATAATCTGCCGACTCGTTCTGTCGCCAGCTTTTATCGGCCCGTGTATGCCCACTCTTAGATGCAACTGGCCAGAAATACTGCAGCTCTAACTGTAACAGGAAGAGATCACCTGACCAGAAATACTGCAGCTCTAACTGTAACAGGAAGAGATCACCTGACCAGAAAAACTGCAGCTCTAACTTTAACAGGAAGAGATCACCTGACCAGAAATACTGCAGCTCTAACTGTAACAGGAAGAGATCACCTGACCAGAAATACTGCAGCTCTAACTGTAACAGGAAGAGATCACCTGACCAGAAATACTGCAGCTCTAACTGTAACAGGAGGAGATCACCTGACCAGAAATACTGCAGCTCTAACTGTAACTGTTGAAGCAAAAGACACAACTAGGTCTGTTAATTGGCTCATGTGACCTAAGTATAGTTTGTTTGGTTTGTTTGTGTGCACAGTGAATCGTACGATCCCAGGGGGCGGCCCTTATTTTTTAAAATGGCAATTTTCTATTTATGATTACACAATGGCACATACTACTGGAAAAGCATATTATTAGGAAAATGGTTTATTTACACAAAGCAGGGTTTTACATATGAGCTGTTTTATGCAATATCTTTTTATAGAGCCCTACATTGTTTGGGGGGTATAGTTTTCCTTTAAGAAAGATTCAGAAATATGAAGGAGCTGCTCTGAAAAGCAGCACAGGCCGTTCTTTACACACATATTAAAGCCCGTGATTGTTTTGATAAGAATAATACAGGAGTGCTTGGGGTTTCATGGAATCTTTAGATCTGTTCACAATTCAGGGTCCTTTTATGAGGAGCTGAGTGGAAAAGATGGGCTGGCAGCGTTTCGGGCGCTCGCATTTCCATGTGCTTGGTGCTCAAATGTTTATAGAGAGAATTAAAATAGGCTCTCACTTGAGAAGGGAGCCTTGGATGCCTAGTCAGGGACTAAGGAGTGATGATTTATGGGTACCCAGAATCCCCTTGGAGTCTTTTGCTTCTTCAGACTCCATTAGCAGCCAGATGTGAGATGCGAGGGTTTCATCTGGGCTGAATTTAGCAAATCACAAAACACAGCGGCGGTTTTTCTTCATCTCCCAGATGTAGGGTTGCCATCTTTTCTGGAAAAAAATTGGGATCAACCATCATTTTTATCGACCAGGCCTGTAAAATACCAGCCAGGTGGCAACCCTACCCAGACGTTCTCACAGTGATGTCCACAGATTTTCAGTCAAAGTGAAAGGCAGTTGATGAACAAAAAAGAGAATATTTTGCTCCTGCAAGACATTAGCCTACGGCCCCTCTACCACAACATGATATCATTGCATATACAAGTAGCACCGTATAAATAGCAATATATAGACACAGAAGTGACACTTTTTTGGTCCAAATATCATTACAGGATTGTACTGAGTAGTTACTTGCATGTTTCTTCCATTCTGGTGGGCCCAGGTATCAGTGGCCCCTCATGCTGCTAAACATTTGGCCTATTTCATGGTCATTCCCTATTTCTATGAGAACAAAGAGGCTAAATAGATGGAATAATAGAAAAGAGACTAGGAGAATAGAGGTTGAATGAGGAGAGGAAGAATAATAATACTGAGAGTGGGACCCTGGTCTAATGTTTTTGGGTGGGCCCCTGGAAGGGTTGCCAGGTTGGTGGTTTTCCAGCCAAGTTGGGCTACTAATTTAAAGCCCAGGCGGGTTTTGAAAGTACAAGCTAGCCAAGGTACAGATGTGGGCTACTTTATGAGTCTTTGGCTGGTTTGTCATTTGGAAATCAGCCAAAGTTTTTTCTTGCCCCAAAGCATGTTGGGTAATGTAGTGTTTGTTTAACAATTTGCCAACTGACAAGTTTAATGTAAGACTACAATACCCAGCAAGCAATGGGACGGGCTTGCGTAGAAGCTGGGAATTACCAGATTTTGGGCTTTGTACCCCAGTTAGGGTTGCCACCTGGCTGGTACTTTGTTGGCCTGGCTGGTAAAAATGATGCTTGATGCCAATGTTATTTGCCCTGCTATCGGGCAAATCTGTCCCATTTTGCTTAATGGAAAAAATTTCAGATATATTCATTAATTTATTTAGACATTTTTTCACTGCACATGTGCTATTTTTGGGCTACTTTTGAAGTGCCTCTTGGCTAGTTTTGGGCTGATTGTAGCTGACTTTGGCTGGTTTTGAAAATTATTCGTGGCAATCCTGGCCCCTGGTGTCCCAGTTAGACACTCACCTAAATGAGTAAATCTGTGCCAGTCTCACAACAATTAAATTACAGTAGACAGAGCTGATTATTTTGGAAATAATACTGATGAGAATCACCCCAGTCTAAGGTCCACGGAGCACTCAAGCTGCATAGTTTGAACCTGCAGTGTGGTACAACTCCCAGTAACCCACGTTAATGTTGCTGGGGCATGTTGACAGCCATAGTCCAACAATATCTATAGACATTCAGGCTGCACAATGCCCATATAGCAGTTACTCTCTACTAATACACATCCTCATCAATCCAGAGCTACTATTAAACAGTGTGTCGGACTGGCCCACCAGAAGATCAGGAAAAGTCTCGGGAGGCCCAGGTTTCTTGCTTTTAGAAATAAATGGAAAGCCAATACCTTGTCTGCTACAAACGGGTGAATCCCAAACTTTATTCAATGGTGCTCGCAACACTTCACACACTTGAAGTGTTGTGAGCACCACTGAATAAAGTTTGGGATTCACCCGTTTGTAGCAGACAAGGTATTGGCTTTCCATTTATTTTTGAATATTTCACTGGCGAGTGGCTAGGCCAGAGCCTCTACCCAATTCCCCTATCTGGACTTTAATGAGCCTCTTGCTTTTAGAGCTTTTATGGTCATTTCTTAATTCTGTATGGGAACAAAGATTTTAAATGAACGGAAGAAAAGTTTCTAATACGTAAAAAAAGAGACTAGCGGAATAGGAGGAAAAATAGTTGTAGAGTGGTCCTATGATCTGGTGGGCTACTGGCATCCCAGTCCGACACTGCCTGACGCAGTTGGGAGTGAAAAGCCCTTAATGGCAAAATACATGCCTCCGATCAATCCCAAAGTGTATTGGAAAGGGTTAGGATGAAGGATTAAAAGTATTATTCTTTATTTACACATTGCAGGCGCATTTATGCAGCACATTTATATATAAAATGCCGTTCTGCCACTGGGTGAAACAACTTGTGGATCATGCAATATATTAAATAATGTATGCTTTGGCTTTGGCCAGATGATCTGAATCACTTATAAGTGTTATGAACTGAGCGTGCCACGGAGTTGTAATACTACCAAGAATGTCCATGTTTCTGCAGCAAGAGACCCTTAAAGAAGACACAGGGGTACCCCATGTCTAGAAGGCACATACAGTAGAGCCAACTAAGAGTTGCATGCATGGCTTATATAATTGGAGGGCATTAGTGCACTAGAAGTTAAGACTTCTGGTAGATTTACCATGTGCATAGCATTGTGCTAGAAAGATATATCACCCATCATAATATAAGCCCCCCCATAGTACCATGTTCTGATTTAATTCATTTAACAGGTAAACAGGAATTTCCCCTCTTCATTGTAATATTTAAGCTATTGAAACTCGATAAATTGTTTTTCAGTCTCAGTTACTATGTTTCGGTAACTGTACCCATGCCCTGAACCCAATTTTTTAAATGAAGAAGCCTCTACCTCGTCTCTTGGAATGCCATTCAGTGAAACCACCACTCTTACACTTCTCTCTCTGCAGATTTACTGTATACCCTAAAGCTTCATTTTCTTTCCCTGAACACTCCTCGGTTTTATCCCTCCCCTCCTGCCCACATATTGTATCACAGCTGTAATCTATAAAGCAGGACTCTGTAGCCCGAATTCCTATGATGTGGAATCTAGGTTCTCCCCCCCATCTCTCTGCTGGCGGCTGGAGCAGTGACATAAAAATGATTACTTCTCCATATGTAGAATGGGTCAGACAGACTCATGGCCAAGCACAAGAAGGTGGTGTGTTGAGTTGGGGCCGGGCTGTGCAATCACTTGCTCTCTTATAAGTAAGGGAAGTGTATCCTGCTGTGCTGGGAAGAAAGGGACCTAATGAATGTGCCATGCACCGTATACCCTGTTTGTACAACACTACCACTTGTAGCTCTGCACAGTATCCATGTGCTGTTTCTTTGGGTACCCCAAGATTTAGATGACAGAAGAAAGAATTAACAGTTTCTAAAATTGGCAAGAAACAAGAGTAAAATAACAGCTCACTCCCCTGAAGAAAAAGTAGAGTGGAGCAAAAAAGCAAAATGTAAAAATTAAAAACAGCTGTGCACATATTTAACATGATAATGTCTATTCACTAAAGGGCAAAAAATTATATTTTGGGTCCATTCCGGGGTGCAGATTTGGGGGTACAGCTTGCAAATCTATCCACATGCACAGGACTGAGAATTAAAATAGGCCCTGGCATTTCGGGTAAACAGAGGCCCAATCAGCCCACATAGAGGCCCAAACATCTCCCACCAGCCCACTAAATACAGACATTCTATGGGACCTTATAGCAGCCCCTCTGGCATTTGCCAGAACCCACAGATTGCCAGTCCGGGCCTGCGACATGCAACCTGCAGATTTTCACCCTCTTTGCTGGTCCCTATAGCTCTGTAGGAGAAATGAAATAAAACGAGCAAACTTTGCTCCAGATCTAGGCACCATAACACCCCAATCAGATGTTTGCTTTCAAAGAGATCACCAGGGAATAGCTTATAGGTTGCTATGGGTTACTAGACCTGCTGCAAACTTTGTAGCTTTTCTAACATTACTGCTAACTGTTGTACATCGGGGAAACAGCAGTTTAATTACCAAAAACACAGACAAAAAACCTCTGCCAGGGTGACCTGTGCAAAGACATCTCTTATTAGGTACTTTGACTAGAAACACTGCATCTACCCATACCAGGAATCAGGAGTGACACTCACGCATGACAGTTGACAGTATGACAGTTTGCTGGAGCTAACTTTCCTTTGCTTACACTACCCTACTGATCTTTTCAAACAATGGAACACCCAGTAGCAGGGATCCAGTGTGCTGGAAGTGAATTCTGAGTGTTGTAGTTCAGAAGGGCCACTGGTTAGAGTTTCCCGTTTGATGAATGAGACATATAAAACAGAGTTATAAACCAGGAAGGAGTTACATTTTTTCTATCCAAAATGAGTCATCTTCAATTCCAATACTGTCCACCCCTATCTCTAAGCATCTGCTCCTCCCAGCCCCTTCTCTTTTTCGCTTATCTATTACATTTATGTGGCCAACACTTTCACCCTCCTACACACAAGATATTCTCTTCTATACAGAAGATTTTCTTCCCTTTCTTTTGCCATTTGCCTTCTTGGCCTGATCTATTCTTTCCCTGTTACCTTCTCTCTCTCTCTCTCTCTCTCTCTCTCTCTCTCTCTCTCTCTCTCTCTCTCTCTCTCTCTCTCTCTCTCTCTCTCTCTGTTTTTTGTCACTTTCCATTCTCCTCCCTCATTCCCCACTTTCTCCCCCTCCTCATTCCCTTCTGTCTATAACTCATTTCTCCCTTAATGTTTCTCCCCCTTCTTTCACCTCTCCTGAAGGATCTGGAAAGTCAGACACAGTGGAAAATGTGATGTTAAACCCTTAGTATTTAAGTACTTCCACAGCCTTCCTGGAGCAGTGTCTTCCCCCCATAGCTGGGCTGGCCAGGGACCACATAGCAGAGTCTTCTGCAGGAGGAGAAAGGTTGCTCATACTGGGATTTACAGGGATTTTCCCTTTGAAGTACAACCTATAGCACCATCCACCAGATTGAGTTTGAGTTGGTAGTTCATTGAACTGGTGCACCACAGGTTGGCCATACGTGCTGTAGAAGAACAAAAAGAGATGACACCAATAACATGAAAATATAAGGGTTTGATTGCTCTGGAACCTGTTATAACAGAAGACTACCCTGTTTGGCCAAAAGTTGACTCTAAAAAATTTTTAATTTTTGGAAAATCACCCAGTCCTATCCTGTAATACACAACAGGACCATCCACTAGAGAAAGGGGAACTGATCTCTGACCTTTTGGTCATTTTTGGATATGAGATTGCAGAAAATGATGGGAAAGATATTTTAGTTAACTTAAACTTAATGGTCTTACTTGGGTAGTCCATTTACTGCAGATGGCTGCTCAAGAAGGTATTAGAAACATACTATATGGCTAAAAGTATCCAGACACTATTAGCAAAAAGTAGCCAAAGACTCAGTTTTATTGATATCCCCAATTGGAACACTGTCTCAGAAAGCAATGTTAGCAACAAGGACTATTGTGGGAGTGTGGGGGTCATGTGGGTGGAAACTAACCCCACTAGGTACCAGGGGCAGCAAAAATGCTGCTCCTGGTACTTTAAGAGCGAATTTCCGGGGGAGGGGGGCAGCAGCAACTGCAGCTGCCTCAGGCGGTGGAGGTGCCAGGATCGCCCCTGGGCAAAGTGTCTTTCCATGTACAAAATCCAGGTCCATAAAGAATGGGCTTTCTGGGAAGATGGGAACAGAAGAACTTGACTGGCTTATACAAAGCCCTCACTCCAACCAATTGAACACCATTGGGATGAATTAAAGCCTTCAATGTGAGCCAGGCCTGATCCCCAATATCAGTGTGCAACCTCACTAATGTTCTTGAGGCTGAATGGAAGCAAATCTCACGAACAATTGTCCAAAATCTAATAGGTACCTTCCCAGAAGAGTAGAGGCTCTTATAGCAGCAACGGGAGGCTCACACTGACCACTTGTTGGAAAGCAAACCTCTGAATGTTGTCTATAATGTTTCACCTCCTAGCTGGTAAAAATATCCTTTTGGTAGGAGAGAGATTTGACTCCTTATATTCAGCTGAACTGAGATTGGGTAAGAAATGTAGAGGCTCTGCTTAATTTACTAGTCAAAATCTTCATAATTAAGGCACTGACATCCACAAAGTAAGGCAGTGGCTGGGTCACCTGTAGTCCCATCTCATGGGGTTCCTCTACTTGTGGATCTTTCATGAAAGTGCTGATCCAAGTGCTGCTGTGGGCTTGATAACATGGGCATAGTGGAATTTGTGGGTGATTTGTATTTGCAAATATATGTGTAAGGTTTGTAAACTGAGGTCCTTAAAATGTTATTGTTTCTCAAGGCAGTATAGAACTATCAAGTGCTGCATTGCTAACCCGTGCCTTGAAGGCCATCAGTACAGTTGGACAGAGTAGCCAACTCATTTTGGCCACCTTGTATAGGAAAGAGCTATTACTTAGAAGGGGTTTCTATTACGTGTGTCATGGCCATGATGGCATACCTGTAGCTCTGGTTGGACATCTACAAGAGGAAACCCTAGGTTCAAAATCATGTGGAATTCCTGGCCTCCTTCTCATGTATTTGGTTTCTATAATGTCTGCATGTGATTCATGAACCAGTAGTAGAAATTGCTTCCGCAATTCATTATAGGAGTACAATTTGCAGATTTCCCTGCAATTGCATCCTAAAATGAAACATCATGCATCAGTTAAGACATACCCATTCGGTTAAATGGTTTCACAAGGCTGCTGGAATTTGGAGAGAGATACAGTAGCTCTAGGATGCGAAAGAATTCTAGCGCCAGGTAATCAAAGGTTGCGTTTATACGTGGAAGTAGGTGGGCCGGGAGCAAATAGTGGCAATTTTTTAGTTTGATGAAATGGATGCCTGAAGATCTTCTAGGGGTTACTTCACAATCTTCTTTACACAATAAAAGCAGTAGAGGCATCTATGATTATGTCGAGGCCCAGGAAAAATGATACTCCCTGGGACAGCGTTATTTATATAATAGAACTTTACACCTCACTATTCACAAGAGTTGGGTGAAACCTGCTCCACTAGACCTTTACTGTACAAGTACTACTAAAACCATCAATATCTAATTTTGGGGAAAATTATTTCTCTTTCCCTCACTCTTTTTGTCTGCAAAGTAAGGCCTCCTTATGTGTAGTGTCTGGGGCAGTGGCCCTTATTTTCAAATCCCTAAAGAAGTCTTTAGCATTACCCATCAACCTTTTGGCTTTCTGCTGTCAATTCAAAGTCCAAGAACAGATGGAGTCTGTGGTTTCAATAGAAAAGACTAATCCTAACAACAAAATCCTTATAGCATGACCCTAAGGGCAAACAATATATTTCACTTCCATTTATTGGAACTGTGCATCAGTCAAGAATACCTCGGTGCCCTTTAAACTCATGGGGCCACACGTTGCTGATTGGTCTACTGCCTGTATGGGTGTAGTCTAGACGTCCTATGGAAAATCAAGGTATGGTGAAGAACAATGGGTAATAGTTCAAACACAAAATACAAAAAACCGCACTACTGCACGCTGCCAAGTTCTCCGTGATGCCTACTGAGCACAAGAGGGTGTGCAAATGGTTATTGCAATGAGTAATTTCCCATATCCCTCGAGTATCTCAAGTAAGCAATGGCCTCGTTCTCGCTTCTCTGGGTAAATAAACAGGGCAGTGCACATCTGGATCTGGTTAGCACAACATCTGGCAGAGCACAGCGCAGGTGCAAGTTGCCAAGTGGGACTCAACAACTCCTCGGAGCTGAGGTGGACAGAGATTTGCCGATTAGAAGGAAGCGTTTTGTAGGAGAGGTGAATGTCAACACTCTTGAGAGATGCTTTAATATTGCAGAGCGCAGACTACAGAAGTGGACATTGTGTCAGGGGAGACACAAAAGCCACAAAGCCCCTGAGACTGACAGACCCCTTAGAGTTGCATCTTGCCCATGACTATAATTTCATGGCTAAGTCCCTTTTCAATATCTGTGCCCCGGGATCTCCTCTGTAGACTAATCCCAGCCCTACTCTTTAGTCTTCTAGAAATAGGCCCTATAATGAGCACTGGTTTTCAGAATTGATGGCGAGGCTGGTCCGGTAACCCAGAATAGCCTGGGTGTGGTCAGGTTGTGGCTTAAGATTTTACAGTGTGCCGAGAATGTGTTTCTGGAAAATAAAACAACAGGGTGAATGGAGAAAGCAGAACGTGGATCAGTGTGTGTGTCCATGTGTCCTTGCTAATTTGTGTGCCTGGCTCTAGGTGCATTCGTATGTGTATAAAAACTGTCCAGATACGGATTAACACACAAATATAAACAATTGTACAACCAGATAAATAATACTTTGCCAAAAAAAAGGTAAATGACTGGTTTCAAATTCATTTTTGGGTTGTGAAGCTGATTTCAACGACAATTTGAGCCTCCCGAGAAAAACCTTTTATAACAATGGCTGAGAAAAACTGAAAACACCTTGATCTTTTGGAATCTTATGACTTCTAAGTACTAGGTCTTGGTACCCGCAAATCTATCGCCCAAAAGGTTTTTTTATCCCGGTTTTATAAAACCAGAATGTAGATGGTACCTTAAAGGTAAGGACACACAATAAGATACGGAGAGATTTAGTCCTCATGAGGAAACTTCGGGAGACTTCGGAAAATGAAGCGCTCCAAGTGCCACCCCGCCGGCGATTTCAATTCTAGCCGGCGGTAAATCTTTTTCGGGGAGATTAGTCCCCCGAAGAAGAGGCGATTTGTCACCAGGCAACTAAATCTCCCCAAATCTTAGCATGTGCCCTTACCCTAAGTCTACTAGAAAATCATGTAAACATGAAATAAGCCCAATAGGCTGGTTTTGCTTCCAATAAGGATTAATTATATCTTAGTTGGGATCAAGTACAAGCGATTGTTTTATTATTACACAGAAAAAGGAAATCTGATTGATTATAATGGAGTCTATGGGAGAAAGCCTTTCCATAATGTGGAGCTTTCTGGATAACGGGCTTCCGGATAGACTCCATTTTATCCAAATAATCTAAATGTTAAAAAAATATTTGCTTTTTCTGTGTAATAATAAAACAGTCGCTTGTACTTGATCCCAACTAAGATATAATTAATCCTTATTGGAAGCAAAACCAGCCTATTGGCTTTATTTCATGTTTATATGATTTTCCAGTAGATTTAAGGTTTGAAGATCCAAGTTATGGAAAGATCTGTTATCCAGAAAACCACATGTCCCAAACATTCTGGATAACAGGTTCTATACCTGTAATGTCTTTATATTATTAATATATATTATTCCCTATAATCATTTTCCAGTTATTCTGACTGGAAGGGTTATTTCAATTTGTTGAAATTATCGGTAATAAACATGTGCTTTACAAATATCCTCAAACGATTTTTCCTTTTTTTTCAGCATTATACGGGTATAAAAACCTGTTATCCAGAATGATCAGGACCTGGGGTTTTCCGGATAATGGATCTTTCCGTAATTAGGATCTTCATACTACTAGAAAATAATACAAACTTTAAATAAACCCAATAGGCTGGTTTTGCCTCCAATAAGGATTAATTATATCTTAGTTGGGATCAAGTACAAGCGAATGTAAATCGCCGGCGGGATGGCAATCGGGTGCTTTGTTTTTCGAAGTCGCCCGAAGTTGCGGCACGAGTAAACTTCGTGCGAATTCTGAAAACGAAGTGCTCCGAGTGCCATCCTGCCAGCGATTTAGATTCTAGTCGGCGGGAGGCAGTTCGGGGAGATTAGTCGCCCCAAAGAAGACTAAATCTCCCTGAATCTCAGCGCGTGTCTCGGCCCTTAAATTAACTGTTAGTAGGATGTAGAGCGAGATATTCGGAGACAATTTGCAATTGGTTTTTATTTTTTATTATTTGTGGTTTTTGAGTTTAGTTTTTTTATTCAGCAGCTCTCCAGTTTCCAATTTTTGGTTGCTAGGATACTATTTACCCTAGCAACCAAGCATTGATTTGAATAAGAGACTGGAATATGAATAGGAGAGGCCTGAGTAGCAAGATGTGATAAAAAGTAGCAATTACAATACATTTGTAGCCTTACAGAGCATTTGTTTTTTAGATGGGGTCAGTGACCCCCATTTGAAAGCTGGAAAGAGTCAGAAGAAGAAGGCAAAGAATTGAAAAACTCCAAAAATAAATAATGAAGACCCATTGAAACACTGCTTAAAATTGGCCAGTCTATAACATACTAAGGGGCACATTTACTAAGCTCGAGTGAAGGATTCGAAGTAAAAAAACTTTGAATTTGGGTACTTCGACCATCGAATAGGCTACTTTGAACTTCGACTTCGAATCGAACAATTCGAACTAAAAATCGTTCGACTATTCGACCATGCGATAGTCGAAGTACTGTCTCTTTAAAAAAAACTTTGACTACCTACTTTAAACCTACCGACCACCAATGTTAACCTATGGGGACCTTCCTGATAAGCTTTCTATGCTTTTTTTGATCGAAGAAAAATCGTTTGATTGATGGATTAAAATCCTTCGATTCGTTCGATTTTTCCTTAGATCGTTCGATCAAAGTATTTGCGGTAAATCCTTCGACTTCAATGTCGAAGGATTTTACTTTGATGGTCGAATATCGAGGGTTAATTAACCCTCGATAATCGACCCTTAGTAAATGTGCCCCTAATAGTCAAAGGGATACTGTCATGGGAAAAAAAAATTTTTCAAAATGAATCAGTTAATAGTGCTGCTCCAGCAGAATTCTGCACTGAAATCCATTTCTCAAAAGAGCAAACAGATTTTTTTATATTCAATTTTGAAATCCTACATGGGGCTAGACATATTGTCAATTTCCCAGCTGCCCCAAGTCATGTGCTCTGATAAACTTCAGTCACTCTTTACTGCTGTATTGCAAGTTGGAGTGATATCACCCCCCTCCCTTTTACCCCCCAGCAGCCAAACAACAGAACAATGGGAAGGTAACCAGATAGCAGCTCCCTAACACAAGATAACAGCTGCCTGGTAGATCTAAGAACAACACTGGATAGTAAAATCCAGGTCCCACTGAGACACATTCAGTTACATTGAGAAGGAAAAACAGCAGCCTGCCAGAAAGCATTTCTCTCTTAAAGTGCAGGCACAAGTCACATGATCAAGGGCAGCTGGGAAATTGACAAAATGTCTAGCCCCATGTCAGATTTCAAAATTGAATATAAAAAAATCTGTTTGCTCTTTTGAGAAATGGATTTCAGTGCAGAATTCTGCTGGAGCAGCACTATTAACTGATTCATTTTGAAAAAAATTTTTTCCCATGACAGTATCTCTTTAACTAAAACGAGAACCACCCCTTTAAGTTTTTGTACAAAACGTATAGTCTCAAAGGACTATTGCTCTGTTATATCCAGAAGTGCAGCCATAAAGTGAGACTGGACTGTTGCTTATTGTTGTCACAGGAAGGAAGTCGGTACAGTCACGTGACCATTGGGTAAAATTATAACATTCCCACTAATTCTTTTGACATTTCGCAGGCACCAACATTCCTTTTTTGAAGTTTTGTTGGCAGTTTTCCATTAAGTAAAGGCCGGGGCTTGTGCAACAGGTGAGTGTCTGTGTTATACAGCTGGGGGCTCTTTTCTCTCTGTCAGGGAGGGGGAAGCTTCAGACAGGACCCAGCAGTGAATGGGTTGAACTCGCCTCGGGAGAATTCCTCATTCATGTCGTTTGCTCCTGTTCTTGTGTTGCCTGTCCTGTGACATAAGAAACCAAAGCTCCTGAAAAACACTCTTGTCCTGTACTTGGAATATTTGCCCACGTCACGTATCTCAGAGCAGAATCTGATCACAGATAAACCACTGACACCATTGATTACTTTTCCTGAAAGCTTCTCTTCTCACAGTTATTTCCACTTCACCCGGGGGGCTGAGCCATGTATCCACCACTTCTACCAGTTTTCTGTTATTGCTCATAAATCTCCAGCCTTCCAGCTCAAGGATCTTCACAGATAGACATTCCTCACTAGGCTTTTGAAATTCTTTGAATGTTTGGCGTTTATTATGTATCACCATTTTATTCTCTTGACAAATACAAGATTCCTCTGCACTCAACCCATTATCAATATATTTAAGACAGAGACATTTTGTGCTACTGCTACTGAAAAATGCCTTACCCTTTAAACATAAATATATTGCAATATATTTAAGATGAACAACTACGTCAAAGTAATCCCATATGTGGCCAGTCCTACGCTCAATATACATTATTCTCTTGGTTTAACATGGGGTTAATTAAAGGATTACTTTCATCCCAAATGATCTAATCCTGCCTTCATTTTATTGCACTTATAACTAGCTCTGCACACTTTTCTTTTACTAAATATATACAAACACATATATACACATATACATATATACACACACATATATACACATATACATATATACACACACATATATACACATATACATATATACACACACATATATACACATATACATATATACACACACATATATACACATATACATATATACACACACATATATACACATATACATATATACACACACATATATACACATATACATATATACACACATATATACACATATACATATATACACACACATATATACACATATACATATATACACACACATATATACACATATACATATATACACACACATATATACACATATACATATATACACACACATATATACACATATACATATATACACACACATATATACACATATACATATATACACACATATACACACACATATATACACATATACATATATACACACACATATATACACATATACATATATACACACACATATATACACATATACATATATACACACACATATATACACATATACATATATACACAACACATATATACACATATACATATATACACACACATATATACACATATACATATATACACACATATATACACATATACATATATACACACACATATATACACATATACATATATACACACACATATATACACATATACATATATACACACACATATATACACATATACATATATACACACACATATATACACATATACATATATACACACACATATATACACATATACATATATACACACACATATATACACATATACATATATACACACACATATATACACATATACATATATACACACACATATATACACATATACATATATAGTATTTTCAACTTCACATGTTGATTTATTTTCAGACTGCAGGGATGTTGTTTCATTTGCCTTGCTGAGTATTCGTCTTTCACTCATTCTAAGGGCTCACAATACTGCAGTGATGTAAAGTGGGTTTCAGAGAGAGATATGATGATAACCAGATAGGGGATTGATAGATGAGAGAGACAGACAGACGGACAGATAGAAAGACGGACGGATGGACAGACGGACGGACAGACAAACAGATAGATATGGATAGAAAGAGAGAGACAGATAGATAGATAGATAGATAGATAGATAGATAGATAGATAGATAGATAGATAGATAGATAGATAGATAGATAGATAGATAGATAGATAGATAGATAGATAGAGAAAAAGATAGAGAATGATGACTGATTGAGAGAGAGGTGGATAGAAAGACAGATATGGATAGAAATATAGAGTGATAGATGATAGATAGATAAATAGAGAGAGAGAGAGAGAGAGAAATATGGATAGAAAAATAGATAGATAGATAGATAGATAAATGATAGATAGATAGAAAAAGAGAGAGAGAGAATGATGACTGATTGAGAGAGAGGTGGATAGAAAGATAGATATGGATAGAAATATAGAGTGATAGATGATAGATAAATAGAGAGAGAGAGAGAGAGAGAGAGAGAGAGAGAGAGAGAGAGAAAAATATGGATAGAAAAATACAGAGAGAGAGACAGTGAGATATAGAGAGAGAGATAGAAAGATGGAGAGAAAGATGGAGAGAGAGATAGAGATGACAGAGAGAGATGACACAGAGACATTTCAGAGTGTTTCTCTGCACTCCTCTAGTCAGACTGTTCCGAGTGCTGAGGTGGCAACGTCTGTTTTCTGCTTCTACATATAGAGAAAAAAATTGCATTCTTTTCTTTTCTGTCATTCTTCAGAAATTAAAGACACATCTCTGGGCTGGACAGTTTCCAGGGCTGAGAAATAAATCCCGGCAAATGATGGTGCAACGTGGATATGTGTGTGGGGGGGGGGGGGGGGGGGCTGGACCAGCTCTGGATTCTCTGGGCAGTTCTGTACTTTTAATAACACTTTGTACATCTCATAAACCCAAATAGAGCCCCCCATCCCTCCTGTCCAACGTGTCAGACACACAGGAGCGATCTGTCATACATATGCCTACTAGCTTTTATCTATCTATAAATCTATCTATCTATCTATCAATCTCTCTCTGTCTCTCTCTCTCTCTATCTCTCTCTCTCTCTCTCTCTCTCTCTCTCTCTCTCTCTCTCTCTCTCTCTCTCTCTCTCTATATATATATATATGTATTTATCTCCCTCCTTTTATCGATTATCTATCTATATCTCTCTATCTCTTTCTTTCTTTCTTTCTTTCTTTCTTTCATTCTTTCTTTCTGTCTTTCTTTCTCGCTTTCTTTCTTTCTTTCTCTTTCTCTCTCTATCTCTCTATCTCTTTCTTTATCTATCTATCTATCTATCTCTCTCTCTTTCTCTATCTATCTATCTATCTCTCTCTTTATCTCTCTCTCTTTTTCTGTCTTTCTTTCTTTCTTTCTTTCTTTCTCTATCTCTCTCTCTCTCTCTCTCTATCTCTCTCTCTCTCTCTCTCTCTCTCTATCTATCTATCTTTCTCTCTCTCTCTCTCTCTCTCTTTCTTTCTTTCTTTCTTTCTTTCTTTCTTTCTTTCTTTCTTTCTCTCTCTCTCTTTCTTTCTTTTTCTTTCTTTCTTTCTTTCTTTCTTTCTTTCTTTCTTTCTTTCTTTCTTTCTTTCTCTCTCTATCTCTTTCTTTCTTTCTCTCTCTCTCTCTCTCTCTTTCTTTCTTTCTTTCTTTCTTTCTCTATCTATCTATCTATCTATCTATCTATCTATCTCTCTCTCTCTCTCTCTCTCTTTCTTTCTTTCTTTCTTTTTCTTTCTTTCTTTCTTTCTCTCTCTATCTATCTCTTTCTTTCTATCTATCTTTCTCTCTCTCTCTCTCTCTCTCTCTCTCTCTCTCGCTCTCTCTTTTCTCTCTCTCTCTCTCTCTCTCTCTCTCTCTCTCTCTCTCTCTCTCTTTCTTTCTTTCTTTCTTTCTTTTTCTTTCTTTCTCTATCTCTTTCTTTCTTTCTCTATCTATTTATCTACATCATATTTTACATTTCCCCTTTAAATTTGAAGAAAATCCCACAATACAAACTTGCTGACTGATATCAATAAATTCATGTTCCCATTTAGGCTTTATTGGAATCTGCCTTTGTGTCACAGGGTTAATTATTTGATGTTATGTGTAGAGCACACTAACATGCTTTCTGCCCAAAATGTATGGGCACCCATGTGCAAGGTGTGGGGACACTGGATCATGTGACTTCTGGGTGACAGGTGCCCCCATAGAACATGCCAACTGGTCAACCAGATGATCAGTAAATGCAACCTGCTTATTGGTCGCTACAGCTTTTTCTCTGCAAAAATGTAGCTTGTTCTTGATCCCAACTAAGATATAATTAATCCTTATTGGAAGCAAAACCAGCCTATTGGCTTTATTTAATGTTTACATGATTTTCTAGTAGACTTAAGATATGAAGATCCAAATTACATAAAGATCTGAATCAGGAAAACCCCAGGTCCCGAGCATTCAGGATAACAGGTCCAATACCTGTAATACCCATTAAGTTCTAGTGATGAGTAGCTACAATTGAAAGGGTTTGTGTGTACTTTTGTGTATGTGTACATTTATTCCCAATAGTGCACACATGGAACACATGGAAGGATATACAGTACAAAGCTTATTTTAATCAGTATAAAAATCCCTATGCTGCATGGCTAGTAACGGATGTAGCTGCTCACAATCCAATGCAACCTTTAGAATGTATAAAAATCAAATTGACTATAAAGGTTGTGGGAGTTTTTGGTGTTAAATGTAAAAGCACAGACAGGTTCATAACTACAGCAGAAACAGACTCTGCAGCTGCAGGGGGTCCCAGGTGTTATAGGGGCCCCATAAGGTCTTAATTCATATACAATTTGAATAAACATTGGTAAAACAGGTCAACCTCTAGACATTTTAGGGGCCTGAAAAATAAGTTGCTATGGGGCCCAGTAATATCTAGTTACGCCGCATGTGCATGGATCACGCAGGCCAACGACTTTACCAAAACAGTTGCGGTAAAAGCCTATCTGACAATGAAGAAGTTGCATCTGCCCAAAGGTGCATTTTTTGTCTTACCTGCAGGCCACCAATGCATACTTCTATTAACTGTACAAAAATAGTGGGCTGCCACTTCACCTCTTTAAAGTGAAATACCTGTCAGTTCATTGTGGGATAGAACTGGTCAGCAATGCATTTTGGTGCACTGGTTTCTGGGCAGCCATGCAGCATGGGGGTTTTTATATGTGTAAAGTTTTGTATTTTGTAAAGTTTTTTCAACTTGATCAATATCCATAGTCGACCTCCCGCCAAGCCCTACTTACAAGCTGAATTTATTGGGATATAACCACGGCACACCAGCTAATTTTTATAAGGTAGCCCGGGGAGCAGGCGTGGGCCAGTGGGGGCCTGTGAGGGCTGGAACCCACCGTTTTTTTCCTCGTTGTCCCGCCGGTCCAGTCCGACCCTGGATATAACTACTTAAACCTCTGTTCAGACTAGGGATGCACCGAATCCACTATTTTGGATTCGACCAAACCCCCGAATCCTTCGCAAAAGATTTGGCCGAATACCGAACTGAATCCAAATCCTAATTTGCATATGATAATTAGTTGTGGGAAGGGGAAACAAGAAAACCCTACACCTTGTTTTGTGACAAAAAGTCACACGAGTTCCCTCCCTGTCCCTAATTGCATATGCAAATTAGGATTCGGTTCAGCCGGGCAGAAGGATTCGGCCGAATCCGAATCCTGCTGAAAAAGGCAGAATCATAGCCGAATCCTGGATTCGGTGCATCCCTAGTTCAGACATGTTCCACCAACACTCCCAGCCATATTTAGCCATTAATGGTTGTCTCATTTGGGGGTTCCACCCCCCCCCTTTAAGAGCAGACGCAGTCCACAAGTTGATTGGCTATTTTAAAATAAAATAAGATGCACAATATATTGTGAATTCCATATGTCTCCTGGTTCAAAGGGAGTGTAGCTGTTAACTTGGCCTTTACTGCTCACAATATAATGTATGTTTCGTAGAATAGAGGTATGGGATCTGTTATCTGGAAACCCGTTATCCAGAAAGCTCCGAATTACGGAAAGGCCACCTCCCATAGACTCCATTATAATCAAATAATCTTTATAAAAAGTAATCTTTAAAAAGATAATTTTTCCTTTTTCTCTGTAATAATAAAACAGTAACTTGTACTTGATCCCGACTACAATATCATCAATCCTTATTGGAAGCAGAACCAGCCTATTGGGTTTATTAAGTGTTTGCATGATTTCCTAGTAGACTTAAGAGATGAAGATCCAAATTACGGGAAGGATCTGTTATCCTGAAAACCCCATTCTGGATAACAGGTCCCATACCTGTACCACATATATTTTTATCCTAATCGTATGTGCACAAATATATTACACTTACACTATCCAATAAACTTCATTTTTGGGGCTAAAATAAAAATCTTTGCCTTTATTTTTTTTATAATAAAATAAAAAAAATAACCTACACGTATTTCCACATCTGAAAAGGACCTTAATTCTATATCATTGTCCCCGATTTAAACACAGTCCAGGAGCCACCGTGCAAAAGTCTGCTAAACATATATGTCCGTGTTTAATTGCTCTCTGCAGAAGTCAAGTGGAATATTTCATATATCATTCAGATCCTCCAACGTGGCTTTTAAAACAGAAACAAATATGGATTATTGCCAAAGCAGTGAGACAAAAAGAGAATAATTCAATGATTTCCTATAGTGTGCCGCTGTATTTTCAATTGATTTTAATAATCTAGTGTATTTAATATACAAATTATATAAATCTTTTCATGAAAATGTGTCCCTTTAGTACCAAAAAGCAGCCCATTTTCAAATTTAATTTTGTAATTGTCAATGAAACTTTCATGATTTCGATTCATTATCCATTTGTTCCAGCATTAACTGTATCCTTTCTTGCGTTTCTGATTAACATGAATTACTTTGATATTGGTTTGATAACTTTTTGGACATTAAAACAAACATTTCTATAGGTTTTTTTCACTGAAAATGCCTTGATTTTAAAATGTCAACACCTTAGGAATTAGAAGGGGATTTACTTTCTACTCTAGAAACCTAGAAGTGAGTCATTGTAACTCAACGAACATAAAAAAGTGTTGCTTTAAAACATTTGAAACTGTCGGTATATGCTGTAAAGTCTATGGCCACAAGCAGGGAAACTGTAAGAAAATTTGGCGTCTTGGGGTCGTTTTATGACAATGAGGAATGTCTTCGCTCATGGTCTGCACAAAGTGATCTGAGAGAGTTGAAAACTATTCTGTTCAGGGAGGGGCTGGCTTTGTTTAAGGCATTTTTTTTTTCACTCCTCAGCTCTGTATGAGTTTTAGAATTGGTTGAAGGGCTGGACCAGTGTTGTTCCAGCCTAAAAAAAAAAAAGAGGGAAAGAGAAAAAAAAAAATATCTAAGGACCCCACCTCTCTGGAGTGGATGGATATAAAAGGACATCCCATCCAGCTGGGAAACAGTAGGAAGTTTCTGCTGGGGTCTGCACTGGGAGATATACCACTAAACCTACCCCTGTATGACTAGGAACTGAGAAGAAACAAGAAAGGACCACATAGAGTCTACATGTCTATTTAGACATGTTCAGCTTTGTGGATACACGGACCCTGCTGCTTATAGCAGCAACAATCCTAGTAGCAAGATGTCAAGGAGAACATGACGGTATGTAGACCCCCTTTTGTGTAAGAACCTAGCTTAGTCCTACCTGACTCATTTGGACAGTTCTTCTGGCTTAGATAAGGCAGATCACAATTGGCCTAAGGCTTTAAACTTAGACTGGGTCTTCCATAAAGCATGTTCTAGCAAAAGCATATGTTCTTGATGCTTTGATGGGACAAGGATGGATTCTGTGACCTTTAGAGATTGATTGTTGACGCTCATTGTCTCTGTTGGGTGTTGGATATCTGCTCCGGGTGGTGTTGGTTGTACATGTTGTTAGTTTGGATTAATCAAGATGGTGGGTACTGCACACTGTTATCCTTTAGACATGGAAGGGTTGGTAGGGGGAGGTTAAGAAAGAGGAATGGTATGTATAACCCCCCCATGCATTATTTATATCTGCCTGTTTTAACTAAAACCTATTATCTCATTGTTGCATTGGGAAATTCTGGATCCAATGGGTGCAGCGTTCATGTGGATCTGTTTAAGCCATCGGGTGGGGGTGGCTGGGGGGTGGTGGATAATAAAATACTAAGTGATGATTCATAGGGGAAATGTTCAAGAACCTCCAGATTAAAAAAAATGTCTAGACATAACTTATGAACTCCAAGCTTTGGGATGCTCACTTAACATATTGGTCCATTTGAGCGCTGCATCACTGCCACCTGGTGGCCACTAGCGAACCTGCAGTTACATTGCCAAAGTAATGAGTTAATAATTAAGCTATCGGGTTAAGCAATTACAGTTAATGTATTAGTTGCAATTTATTTCACATTACAGCAGAAAGTCGGAATGTTTTACAGGAAAATGCTATTTTTTTTTGGTTTTTGTCTTTACTTTATTCCATATGTACGCTGCCTCCATCTAGTGGCACACTGTGGATATTGCAGTAAAGTGTATGGGTGTGGCTAACAATGCCTATTGTCTTTTATTTTCATTTAAATGGCTTCATATGGAAGAACCGTGCAATTAAAGGGACGCTTTCAAATAAACTCCTGTAGGTCAAAGGATTTCCATAAACAAATTATATTATTATTTTCTTAAGTGAATGTAAAGGTTATTTTTCCCCCTACAATTCAACGTTTTAGAAATCCAGTTTCCCTCTTGTTTGTTGTCGTTGCTAAAGGCCATATTTGTGGCTAAAAGCACAATCAGTAGATGTGAAAGAAGACTCTTTCCACCTTAACATTCCACTAGTACCTGGGCAAGTTTCATCTTGAACACCCCCAAGCGCAAAGACCCTTAGTTCCTCCTCTTCTCTCCACCATCTACTCCTCCTCCTCCTCCCAAGCACTGCACCACCACCTTTCACTCCCACCTAGAACATTTTCACCTTCTCAAATTCCTCCTCTCCCTTCTCTGCCCTCCACATCACTTCTGCTTTCCCCTTTTGTCCCTCTTGATAAACATGGGCTTGGAATAGACTCTAGGCTGGAAGCACTTGAACATTAAGCTCCAAAATATTTTGCTCTTTTTTTTCCCTCCTTCTCCCCTCCCTCTCCAAGGATTTTGGCAGCTTTTTCCCTTGTCAGTGATGGGAACCAGATGATCTCCCTCTCCCCTCTCTCTTTTTTTTCCCTTCTTTAAACCAGATGTTGATGGAAAAACGGGGAAAAAAGCAGCTGTGACTGCTCTTTAAACACTTAACCCTTTGTAGCTTTTTCATAGAATTAGTTTGGCACTTCAATGCACAGAGACCATGAAAAAGCTACAGCCAGAAAACGTTAGATGTGTACATTTATGGACATCTAATTTATATGCATGTAGTCATTTGCATGATATATGTTCAGGCCTTGAAACGTTGGTAAGCCACCATCATTGCTCACAACAATGAATGCATTGTGTCTGGTCCTGTACTGTATATACACTATCATTTTCTGCCACTCACACCCCGTTGTTATTTTTCTGTCCAGTTCAAACTTCCGACTGCGTCCAGCACGGTATCACTTATAGCAACAGAGATGTATGGAAACCCGAGGACTGCCAGATCTGTGTGTGCGACAATGGAAACATCCTTTGTGATGAAGTGATGTGCGAAGATGCCGACTGCCCCAACCCTGTGATTGTACCTGGCGAATGCTGCCCCGTCTGCACTGACAACGGTAAGGGGAGGAATCACTCATTAAATGTAGGGGATGATATGGAGAGTAGGCACCTCTCCGACTGATCAGACCAACGTTGGTCCCTATAGAGTACTAGTAATGCCTGGTGCCTTATGGTAAGGCAATTTGGCACCTATTATGCTTCTACCCTTTATTCTGCAGAAATAGGACATATTAACATTGCACAGAGGTCTTAACCAATTTTTATTCATCACTTTCAGATGCCCAGTATTCCGAAGTCACTGGAGTAGAGGTGAGGAGCGTAGAACACAAACCTTCCCTCAAGACGCGAGATACGATGAGGGGGTCTTGTTTTGCCAATATCCTTATCTCTCACCTTACCTTACTTTCTTGTTTTTTTCCCAGGGCCCCAAGGGAGATGTTGGTCCCAAGGGAGACAAAGTAAGTCATCAAGTTCATACACAACAGTGTAGTTGAAGGCATGCTTGGGCCCATATGGCAAAGTCATTGGCACCGTAATGATTCACCTTGTGCCCTGTGACACATAGATTTTGCCCCATAACACTGTTAAAATGATGCTTCTGTTGGGTGCATAACCCTTTTAGTGCCAACAAAAATGTAGACTCTACAGTGCCTATATATAAGGAATATAGTCCAGGCACCCTAGATTTTAATCCTGCACCTCTCTCTTTGATAAATGCCATGTGTTTTTTTCCGGCACAGATCACAGATATGGTTAATTGCTTAGATGTTTTCTGCATCACTTCATGTGTCAATATATGCTTGAGGAGATATGAAGTTTACAAATGGGTCAACTTGATGTGAAATAGAAGACACTTTTTCCTAGTGATAGGTAGTCAAGAATCGTATAACACGCGGCTCTTCCATTGAGCCAAGCATCAAGGCATTGGTTGGGTACAGACTAGTGACGCATAAAAGAGAGGATGAAGGAGGTCATGGGCCTCCACCTTCTATATGCATGACAGTCTAGGATATATGTTGTACAGTACAACTGGCCTAGTATCTCCATGTTCAGCTCTTTCTGAAATGTTTTAGGTACCAACTAAATGGATGTGTACTACAACCTGATTATATTAATGAGTCCTCAACAAAGACTTTATTAAAAATGGGAAACTGTTTTCTCTGCAGGGCATTGCTGGTCCACCTGGCAGAGATGGCATTCCCGGACAACCTGGAATTCCTGGACCTCCAGGCCCACCTGGTCCACCTGGCCTTGGCGGAGTACGTATTCCTTTTAAGTTCATGGTTGCCTGATGTCGTAGTTTTAATGTAACAAGACCATGACAATGAAATCTATTTGCCGTGTTCATTCATTCTCTCTTTCTTTGCAGAACTTTGCTCCTCAAATGTCTTATGGTTATGATGAGAAATCTGCTGGTATTTCCATGCCCGGTCCCATGGTGAGTTTGAATATTTGTCCACTCACACAGCTAATTTCACCCAGGCCATTGGGAACTATTAAAGAACTAGATACAGACACATGCACTAATGCTTAAATACTGGTGCACATTGAGTTATAAGGAACTAGTGATGGATAAGTTGAATAGTAAAAAAGCAAAACATCTCCAAAGTCTCCAAAACAACTGTTTATGAAAATATTTTGATTCCCTGACTCCTCTGTATCTCATCTTCAACTTAAATACGATATATTTATGATAAAAGAGCAACTGAAATTCCCATGCTTGACACTCTGAAGAGGTTTTCAGACTTTTAGGGTTCAGGTCCCTATTTGTGGTCTAAAAATTGTTCAGAACTTCCTTAGTTCATTGTAAGACTGCATTTAACATAAAATTGTCATGATCTCCTGCAATATTCAGATCAGGAAATGAGCATGCACGCAAAATCTTTTCTTCAGATTGGCTCCTCCTTTGAGCCACTTAAAGTCTAAATTTGAGGGAAATGCAACGATTTTGGGAACTTTTGTTCAATGGGGAAACACAATTTGTTGGTCTTTTGATATGTAATTTAATCTGGGTAACAAAGAATTTAAACATGAGTCATCTTTATCATTTATGATATATGTCAGTCAAATGTTTCTGACTCATGCAAAGATGGAGGATATAAATCACTTTGTAGTATTTAGCTATTTTTTTCCATGAAAATACAGTCAATTTCAGATGGGATGGGGCGGCATAGAGTTTCTTTGATTGTAGCCCAAAGCAACTTTTAAATTCAGTAGACAAGCAAATAAGACGTTGTTGATACAGAGACAGTTGGTTACGCCCATAGAACTACTACAAAGGTGAAGGTTTTGATATCAGTAAATGTGATAATTGTACTAATTGATCTCTTTTCTTCTACTAGGGCCCAATGGGTCCCCGTGGTCCTCCTGGCCCATCTGGATCACCTGTAAGTACCCTCATTAGAAGATTACTCTTTTAAATTGGCTTGCTATACTGAAGGACATGTGGAATGACCTGATCATGTAACCTTTTATTCTTCAGGGACCCCAAGGTTTCCAAGGACCCCCTGGTGAACCCGGTGAACCCGGTGCTTCTGTAAGTATTTTTTTTTTGAGGCCTATTGAACTGTAGGGTCTTTTGCTCATTCCAAAAGAAGCCTAATCTACAAAATGTAACTGACTTAGGCCTTTACATACAACGTAAATCTTCCTTCCTTATTTCTACTAAAAGTTTATATATCACCAATATCCAATACATATTTTGCCTTACTATTTTTTTCTCAAAGAGTATTTTTGACTTTTAGGGGATGAACCATTATTTATCCTTATTACTATAGTTGAAAGGATAACACAGTATGACATATGCTTGGCCCGTATAAAGCTATAACTCCCTGTACAATACACTGAGGGGTAACAGCTGCAAAAAACTTACAAAATAATGTTTTGGTTTTAAGGGTGCAATGGGACCTCGTGGATCATCAGGACCTCCAGGAAAGAACGGCGAAGATGTAAGTATACAACAAAATAAATAATATCATATTATCTAGTCTACACAAAGTGGTTTACATACCAGATGTCTCCTGTAGACCAATGCATGTAGAAATGGAACGCTACCATTTTTCAGTGATTCACATGAGACTGTATAAGCTGTCCACCATGTCAAGGAATCTACTGCACATATCAGTTGTATTAATTGGATAGCTATTCATCCCGTGATGCCAACACAGTTACGAAACAATTCCCATGAGATCAAAGTAACAGCCAAGGAACCTCCCCTGTCAACCTTTTCATAGGGATTTATGTGAAAAAGCAGTAAATTGTTCAAAATAATATTAATAGAAATCTATGCCGTGGCCATTTTACATATATATGTGGAAATCTGAGGCCCACAATGTCTTGCCCACTGTCAGCCAATAGCAAAAACAAGGCAAAACCTGGTGAATATTTAAGGGGTTCAGTCTTTGTAGACTGCAACTGAATGGCCCTTTTAAACAAACCAATCAAGAATGGATTTAGGTTACAAGTTCTGATGGCATATTAATGGTCAACAACATTATGGATTCTACCCCCACCTTGTCCTACTAGTGGAGAAATCAGAGCAAGGAGGGTCCTAATTCAGGATAATCATTTAGTGCCCCACTATTTCTAAATTTCCTCACCTACAGTCTCAGTTGTGGACCCTTGAAACTAGTTGGGCCCTTGAGCTCAAACAGTGGTTCCTCTCCTGCAAACAAGAGAGGAACCCTATGCAGTTTATGCTTAAGATCACAGATAGGAACAGACTCGTGATTTTTTTCATGTTATAGTGCCACATTTATGTATGATCAATTATTGGGGCATAGCCTATATTACTTTGTTAAATTAGTATCATTTACAAATCTTTTAGCCATATTTCTCTTGGAATAACATCTTAATTAAAACTTGGATAGCATGTGTCCTCTATAACTGTGCTGTTTCTAAATGTTATTGCATTTCTCATGCCTGGAAACAATGATAATCTACATGTCCCATCTCATCTCAATCAAAGGGTGAAGCTGGCAAACCAGGCCGCCCCGGTGAGCGTGGACCCCCAGGACCCCAGGTAAGAGATCATCAATTTATACTGATATTAAATATTTATGTTGCTATCTCTGTTGTCCTCATCAGAGATATTGACAGTGTTCCAGACAGCTAAAAAATAAGTGTATTATCATTATCATTACATAGCATTGTTAATTATATGCACAGAATTATTCTCGCACAGAGAGCCCAAGAGCTTACAATATGGGATTGCTAATGGAAGCTCAGAGAGATTAAGGAACTTGCCCAAGTTGGTTGATAAAGTAGCTGTTATGGGATTTGAACCCATGCCTCCCGGAGCCACTCTATAGATGTAGAGTTGGCCTACTGTGATTTACTGGAATAAAAAGTAGTAGTGAATGTCATGCTGATGGATAGCTCGTTAGCTCTCAGATAAGTCACTGCTATCCTAATTAGAGCTCATGGCTGCTGCAATTTTTAAATCAGTTTGAGGTGCTTTTGCTCATTCTTGCATCTGCCACAACTTAAATATATATAACACACACCCTGTCTTAATAATGGAGTAGCATATACAGCACAAATGCTAAGCTTTTGACTAGAACACTCAGTAGAACTCAACTAACACAGGTTGAATTTGTCCAAGGAAGTTGCTCATAGCAACCAATCAAGCTTTCAAGATCCTACTAGTCGTGGAATGATCAAAGGTAATTGCCGATTGGTTGGTTTGGGTTACTGCACTGGTGCAAATTGACCACTTGGTAGTTAATGGGACCAGATATTTTTTTGAAAAAGTTCAGCAACATCATTGTAGAGATTTGTGATGATGTTCACACATTATTTAATTATTCTTTTTCTTTCTTATTACAGGGTGCCCGTGGTCTTCCAGGAACTGCTGGTCTTCCAGGCATGAAGGGCCACAGAGTGAGTTTCATGCAACATCCTTATCTTTCACTGGTGTTGAACCTCTGACTGCAAAACATCAGTGTCTCATTGCTTTTTCTCTCCTTCTTCTCTCCCCAGGGTTTCAACGGTCTTGATGGTGCAAAGGGTGACTCTGGTCCTGCTGGACCCAAGGTATGTATGATACAGAGAAATACTGTAGCTACAATGCCCAATCACTTCCTATCCTGAACTTTTTGCTCATGACTTATCTCTTTCTCTGATAGGGTGAGCCTGGTTCCCCTGGTGAGAATGGTGCTCCCGGACAAGTGGTAAGTACACAAAACCTTGTGCTTTCCTAAAACTGTATTGGTATAAGGCAGACAAGAGGAGAACAAGCCTAGGGCCACCAAAATAAAGCTACTCTCACCTGCTGAGATCTCAGAATACATAAGTCTACAAAGCAAACTAGTGAGAAGTCAGTATGTGCAATGCATGTGGTCCAACATGCACAAATACATTGTGATAAAGTAAATAACATAAATGCTTTTACATCAACCTGTACAAATAAGGCACAACCTTGTATGTGTGTGAATGTCACATTAAAAACATGCATTAATGGTGAAGAGACTAAAAAATGTGACTGCTAGGCCTAGGAAAATAGACACAGCACTTCAGGGGACTATCTGATGTATGTTCATAGGCCCTCAACGTTTACACTTACTCAATATTCAAACCTTCTTTTTTAGGGTCCCCGTGGTCTCTCTGGTGAGAGAGGTCGCCCTGGTCCATCTGGCCCTGCTGTGAGTACATTTCCTAAATGACCTTCAAATGATGGTTTGATTGACCTTCTGAGAAGTCAGCCTACTGTGTACCCTACAAATGCTCACTGAGACTCTTCTCCTTTTAGGGTGCCCGTGGTAACGATGGTGCTCCTGGCTCTGCTGGTCCCCCTGTAAGTATATATGAACCTCAATTACACACAAAAAGGAAAAGTTTAAGCTAGTGTCATACTCACTTACTGGGACGTTCAGTTAAACATTCTCCCCCCATGGCCAAACCCATTAATTTTTTCACAATCAGTCTGGTACCCCACTATGCCACTTATACTCTCAACAATGAATATTATTACACCCACGGCTTCAATAGTCTGCTGAGATATATAGGTTAGCCTAGGTTCTTTGTAAGACTGAAGAAAGTGTAGACAAGATGCTTGTATCTGCAGTTCACTCAAAAACATACTCTAAGGCATTGATCCCCAACCAGTGGTTCATGAGTAACATGTTGCTCTACAACGCCTTGGATGTTGCTCCCAGTGGCCTCAAAGCAGGTGATTATTTTTGAATTCCAGGCTTGGAGGCAAGTTTTGGTTTCATAAAAACCAGGTGCACTGCCAAACAGAGCCTTAATGTAGGTTGACAATCCACATAGGGGCTAATAAATGGTCATTCACAGCACTTATTTGGCACCCCAAGAACATTTTTCATGCTAGTGTTGCTCCCCAACTCCTTTTACTTCTGAAGGTGTTAGATCATTAGCATTTGTTATTGACACATTTCTCCATTTCTTTTCTTGATGTAGGGTTCCACCGGCCCATCTGGACCCCCTGGCTTCCCAGGAGGTGTTGGTCCCAAGGTAAGATTTTATACGTTGATACTAAAAATTGGTGTTTCCCACAAAAACTGTCTGACACCGAGTCTTAGGACAGGTGAGTGCATTATAGTTCTTCTCTGTATTTCAGGGTAGCTTAGAGATGTGTGGTTCCTGCCTTTGTTATTGCTATTTCCCATACAGTTAGGGATCTTACACCTGCTAAAGCAGGGAAAGAGTATTCTGGGGCAGGGTTATTTAACCAAACCCAATTAACCCCGTCTGGGGCAGTTTTACAATCTAGAATCTATTCAAAATTTGTTGTTGTAGGCATTCATGTTGATCATGGAAACCTAACCTGAATAACATTGATACCCATTGATACAAATGTCTCTGCTCCAGAACATAAGTAAATCAGTTTTGATTTCTGGGAAATGAACTGACTTATGAAGTACTCATTATAAGGGCCTTATTAGCGTTGTACTTAACATAGGATATGCAATGGCTTCCTCTAAACTCACTTTTATTATTCACTCCAACAGGGTGATGCTGGTCCCCAAGGATCTCGTGGTTCTGATGGTCCCCAAGGTGGTCGTGGTGAACCTGGTGCCCCTGGTCAAGCTGGTGCTGCTGGTCCTTCTGTAAGTTTAAAACCCTGTCCCTTTCACCTGTCCCACTGAAGCCATAATCTGAGCAGTGCAACTAAGTGATTTTTTCTTCTGCACAATAGGGAAACCCTGGTAGTGATGGTCAACCTGGTGCTAAGGGTGCCACTGTAAGTACACAATTAATTTATTTTTCCCATATTATATGACATTGTACTTCTCTGTAATCATGTTTTTCCTATTCAATACCTCACTTTTATTGCTAGATGTCCTCATGAGACCCTTTGCTCTATAATCCTGAGCTCTTTTTGCCCCCACTTCTAAATTGATTAATTTTGCCACCAACAGGGTGCTCCTGGTATTGCTGGTGCTCCTGGCTTCCCAGGTGCTCGTGGTGCTCCTGGAGCTCAAGGCCCTGGAGGTTCTCCTGGCCCCAAGGGTAACAATGTAAGTCTACATCACACATTACGGATTTATTCAAACACGGTTTCAAATTAAAAATTATGTTGCTTTATTAGTTCCATTAAAATTTGTTAGCTTTGGTACATGATGACAATCACCACTGACGCGTTTCATGCCCTATGGCACTTCCTCAGAGTCTCCATGGAATTTGTAAAAATGTATTATTTATATAATTTCTCCCATGGCAGAATTACTATCTTTCAGTTATCTTAATATCTTAAAAATAAGATGTATACAATGCAATTAGCATCTTCTTTTATATGATCCAATGGTGCTTACTCTGATTATGGGCTCTCCATTTCTTTCTTTGTTTTTTTATAACTGACCTGACTGCCACATACAAATTAAACCTTATATAACTCTATACCTAGTTAGTCCAGTTTTCTATGTTTTAATATGTACTGTCTAAAGGGCAAGTTGACAAACAGGAGCCAGGCTTGACTTGCCTGCTTCACAGAGAAGAATTAGCCTGGCGGAGTACCAGATGATCCTATAGTGGTCCAGCCAAGGACAGTTGTCCCATGCTCTTTATTATTTCTACAACAGACCCATGTAGCACCTAAAATATATAGCAATATCTACATCTAACTGAGTAGGCCCTGAATGTCAGGTACTATTGAAGGCCTTAAGAGTCCCAGTCCAACAATGCTGTTTCAAGATTACCTGCTGAGCCCCTTCTTCTCTGTAGCTGCTAGGCATACAGTCGTAAGAACACTGGAATTTAAAGCTATAAGGGATTTATATGTACTAGAGAATAGCCAATAGCTCTGAAAGATGGTGAAGCTCATTTATAAGAGTTGACTTAATATATTTGGTTATCTCTCTTTATAGGGTGAACCTGGTGCTCAAGGAAACAAGGGTGAGGCTGGTGCAAAGGGAGAACCCGTAAGTAAACTTCTGTATACTCACAGCTTCCATGCAGAACAAATCATGATAGGTCAGTATTGTCACTTACCCACCTGTTACTCTACAGGGACCTGCTGGTGTTCAAGGCCCCCCAGGTCCTTCTGGTGAAGAAGGAAAGAGAGGATCCCGTGGCGAGCCCGGACCTGCTGGACCTCCCGGACCTGCTGGTGAACGTGTAAGTAGCTTAAACTAGGATTTCAAGCATAACTTCCGTAATGTCCAAAGCACAAATACACAGGCTGGACACATTCAACTAAGGCCTTCTATGTTTAAAAATGAATGTTGCTACCCTAATGTCATCCCTATTTATTATAGAGGTACCTAGCAGATTTATACAATATGCGCGTCCATGATAATTTTAATGAAATCTGGTTAAACTCAGTACTAGACCTGAAATGTTTTCATTGTCTTGTCTATAACAACATATTTTCTATCCACGCTTGGTAATCATTACAAACTTTGTAAAAGCCAGGGCAAAAAACTTATGGTAAGAACTTGGATGATTGCAAAACTAAAACAATACAATCAATACTCTTCAAAAGAGTGTGACTCTATAACATGATTACTGTGAACAACTAAAGTAATGCAGTATTAAATTTGCTATAAAGACGCTATAAACAAATAGGCTCATAAAAATATACTGAGGCCTTTGTACTTCAATGCAATGGAATATGGAGCACCTCGTAAAACGATATGTCTATAAAAGTCTTAGGCTAGGACCAAAGAGACCTTATTCTTGGTCAAAAGGAAGCTTGCGGCACCAGTAGTAGAATCCTCAGTAGAAGACACTTGCTATCCTTTCCCCATCATTTCTCAACCCAGTTCCATCTACTGTATTGCTCCAATCAATTAATTTTACAATATTTTGCTTCTTTTTATACAGGGTGGCCCTGGAAGCCGTGGTTTCCCTGGATCTGATGGTGCCTCTGGACCTAAGGTGAGACTGATATCAACATTTAAATGTAATTTGACATGATAGTAATATATGTAAACAACATCACATCATAAGAAGGCCACAACCCCCACCAAACAACAGACCTGGACAATACCTTAACCAATGTCACCACCAGTGACTTTAATGTTTCTTGTAAGGCCCACTCTATGGGACACTAGAATTTGAGTTGTATGCTTTTCCTACAATAGTGTGGGTTCAAGACATTAGGGATTGATCTGTACTGTATGAATTCATATTGGTGTAATATACTGTATATTGTGAACCCGTGGACAGAAGAGTGAAACTACACAGTGCGGTCAATTCGTTTTTCACACTTTTCTGCTTTACTCAACACATTGATTGTCTTTTATCAGGGTGCTCCTGGTGAACGTGGTCCTGTTGGCCCCGCTGGTCCTAAAGGATCTTCTGGTGAATCTGGCCGCCCTGGTGAGCCTGGTCTTCCCGGTGCTAAGGTGAGAAAGATCTCCAGAATCACATAGCTGATATTCTTTAAGCTGGTTACTTTCTAGGCCCAACTATGATGTTCAGTATGATGCTTGATTTCTTTTTTTTGTCCTTCCATGTAGGGTCTCACTGGTAGCCCTGGCAGCCCTGGTTCTGATGGCAAAACCGGACCTGCTGTAAGTTGCCATTCCTTTCCATCAAAAATGTTATTATTTAAATCCCTTCTATTTACCTTTTAAGTGTTCCTAAATCACTACCTATTACTATACAGGGTGCCCCTGGTCAAGATGGCCGCGCTGGACCCCCTGGACCACCAGGTGCAAGAGGCCAATCTGGAGTAATGGGATTCCCTGGACCTAAAGGTGCTGCTGTAAGTATCCATTTCCACACAAATTTGCTACCGGTACATTTTTTAAATAACTCTTGCATTATAGTTAATTTATCCTAACATAGTACAGTAAAGAAGTGTAAAATGTGGTAGTAGAAAAAATGTGGTTGTTTAGAAAAAAAACCTGACCTTTCTCTCTCTGCAGGGTGAACCTGGAAAGAATGGCGAGAAAGGTGTTGCTGGTCCCCCTGGTGCTGTTGTAAGTATTTATATTTATGGCCTATTAGCTTTTACCCAAGTTACTTAGGTCTAGATAGCAGACTGTGGATTCTTGACTTTGTGCCCAGCCAGAATAGGAAAGAAGGACGTTTATAAAGAAAATCTCAATTTGAGAGATAAGGGATGGGCTGATGGAGAAGGAAGATGTGGTTTACCTAATAATAGTAAGAGAGGCCTCAGAGGCACAACTTAAAATAAGTATTATATCAAGGAATGCTGACACTTTTCAAATATTATGACTTCTTATTTTATCAAAATGTCTGATTTTCATCAGTATCCAACCTAATGTTCACTAAGCAGAGCTTAGGAAGTTGGGTTTCTAAACAATGCTTTGTAGTGAATCGATCCTAGATGTTAGGCAAGGGTACCTCCAAAAATCAGGTTTAAAAAAAAACACCATCGCCAGTAGCTCCTTGGGTTAGCAAATAGATACTTGTATGTACCCTTTTAATGTATACAATGTCACAGGCTATTATCAAAAAGCTGGTCCATGTATAATCTCATTAACAATTGGAGTAGACTCCATTTCCGTGGTTCATGTCTACATAACCTTTTTCTGCAGGTGGTAAGCCTTACCCAGAGATAAATAGAGCCTCACACAGAATTCCTCTGTAGTCAGTAACCCACTGAAAATGTTGAGTTTATCCCATGTCATACTTTGTAAGAGAACACTATATGATCCCCCCAAATTAATTCTTATTTTCTCACTTATCAGGGTCTTCCTGGCAAAGATGGTGATGCTGGCGCTCAAGGTCCCCCTGGCCCTGCTGTAAGTAAAATTATGGAAATGTTTGTTGTCTTTTCTGTTTGTTTAGGTGTTGGTTGCTCTTGGTTTATAGATTAGAAAAGTCCAATAAAACAACTTTATGCTTCATTTTAGGGTCCAGCTGGTGAGAGAGGTGAACAAGGTCCTGCTGGTGGTCCTGGCTTCCAAGTGAGTACATGTCCACCTTAGGCATGGTGAAAGCTGCCACTTTTGTATTTTATTGAATATATATTTTAATCAAATCATTCTCTTGTAGGGTCTTCCTGGTCCCCCAGGCCCTGCTGGAGAGAGTGGCAAACCCGGTGAACAGGTGAGAGTGTTGGTAGAAGCACATACATTTTGGGTTGGCTCTCTGAGCTACATTTGGGTGCTCAGAATATGACTCTAAATGGTGATATATGCCCAAGTGATTCCTGTCTGTGTGTTGAGTTGACACCTTTTTCCCTTTTTAGGGTGTTCCTGGTGACGTCGGTCCTTCTGGTCCTGCTGGTGCAAGAGTAAGCAACAACTAATATTATCCTTATTGACTTCCTCTATTGTATGCCTAGTAACTTTTATATAGCAAGCAATTTAGGACAGTATTATGGTCAGGTTGGTGTCTTAATTGTTAGTATGGTATCTCATCACAGGTATAGTCTTAATTGCTATGATTTTATAATAGCAAGGTAGGGTCATTCATTTTTTTTACGCTATTGGCATAGTAAGGTAGAGTCTTACTTATATTGGTAGCATCATAGAAAAATATCGAATTTTCTTTAGAAAGTAGGAAAATGTTAAATATACCTAGATACTTTTAAGAATTTCTGCATGTTGGCTCTGCATGAGCAATTTCTGTAGAAATAGAGCATAAGCATTTAGAAGGCCAACATTTTAAGAAAGATTGAAAATTAGTCTTTTGGTTACATATCATCCGCTACATGTTAATTATTTTTCATTCTAATCATACCTACCTCTTTATTTAATAGGGTGAAAGAGGTTTCCCTGGTGAACGTGGTGCTCAAGGTCCCCCTGGTCCTCAGGGAGCACGTGGTTCTAATGGTGCTCCTGGTAACGATGGTGCTAAGGTGGGTTCTTCTTCTATGAGAAGGTAGTTGATAAATGAAAAATTGACGTTGAAGCTGGAAATGTTATAACAGAAAAGTACAAATAGAGTTATGTGTAGATAGGCGTCTTTCTATTAGCAGCAGGGACTACCCATGGGAGAAAAACATAGAGAGCAGCAGTGACATAGCAAGCAAAATACAGTAAAGCTAAAATGATTAGTAATGGGAGCATTAAACCAATGGGATAAGTATAAAGAAGACCTTGGGGATATAAACCATAGAGAGTAGATAGAGGTAATGGAGTAGGGAGTAAAAAGAGTGCATGAAACCACAGAGAGCAGGACAAAGTCATCTGCAGAGCATTAAACCAGCAAATGTTTAAGGAAAGAAATGATGGCCTTTTAGCACTTAAAGTAGCACCTTGAGATGCCTTCATTGATAAAAGTAGTCCTTCCAAACTAAGTGAATAACATGAAGTCTGTTCTGCCATAATAACACAGAAAGATGGGTCTCTATTTTTTTTTTTACTTTCCATTGTACTTAATGTTTGCAATTTTCTATGCATTATTAGGGTGAAGCTGGTGCTGCTGGTGCCCCTGGTGGTCAAGGACCTCCCGGTCTTCAGGGAATGCCCGGCGAACGTGGTTCTTCTGGACTTCCTGGTGCAAAGGGTGACAGAGTGAGTGCAACACTATTTTTTACAAATTGTAGACCTTCCTGTAAGACCCTGTATTGCCTCTAGGTGTCTTTTAGATTTGTGAAGATTCTCATCTGTGTTCTGTTAACAGGGTGACCAAGGAGTTAAAGGCAGTGATGGTACACCTGGCAAAGATGGTGTCAGAGGTTTGACTGGTCCAATTGGTCCACCTGGTCCAGGTGGTGCTCCTGGTGACAAGGTAAAAAAACACACCTGATTTTTCTCACTTCCTTTACCTTATCATTGGTCGACAGAGTCACTCCTTGATAGAGATGCCCCATTTGTATATGTTATTGTAATTTAAAGTCAGGTCACTGATACTGTAATGTAGACCTAAAGCTGGCTAGGGGCTCTGCTTGCCCAATGCTGTAGTCACTAGGACTCATTTATATCTGGCAGTTGGTTGGGAGGTGCAAGGTGCTTTACAACAGGTGCAACAGGTGCAAAGCAAGATACTGTTTGTTGTAAAGTGTCATAACCATCTGTTGCATAAATAGTCCCCATTATTAGTTTAAGAACATTATTTCCACATAATTTCAAAATGGAAAGCAAAGTTTCCCTTATTGTAAAAAAAAAAGCAAATTATCATACAGACCACTATTAAGTACATATCTAACCAAAATGTTTTTTTATTAATGTCTTCTTTGCACTAAAGTTTTACAAGCCTCTCATTTAAACACTAAAAGGCCTGTTTAAGGGCTAAAAGGTTTCAGATTTATAGACAAAATACAACGTTTTCCTAATTCACAAGAAACCAAAAACATAATCAGAAAATAATAAAATGTTCTTTCCATCTTTAGCTTTTCATACTGTCCCAAGACCATGACCTCATAGTAAAATTGTTGCTCCTTTACAGGGTGAAGCTGGTCCTGCTGGTCCTGCTGGCCCAACTGGTGCCCGTGGTGCTCCCGTAAGTATCCTTTCATATTACCTATTACATTTTCTAGCATTCTTCACCTGATAGGTAATACACGTTTCTTTCTTTTTCTCACATAGGGTGAGCGTGGTGAGAGCGGCCCCCCTGGCCCTGCTGGATTTGCTGGTCCCCCTGTAAGTATAGGTCTTGATTCTTACAAAATCTTTTAAGTTGCCCACCACTCCATTGGCATCCCAATCATCTATGGCAATTCTATCTACCTTTGTCCAAATAGTGGCCCACTTATCACTATACAACATGTTTTGGGGGGAAGAGATTATAATAAAGTGATGATGTCAGGCAAAGAGGTCAGTGGAGCTCTTGAGTAGTCCGGGAATCATAACAATCCCTTCTAGGACACCCCTGATCTACATTGTTGATTATTACCTTAAAAATGTACAGCATATTACTCTGGAACCCATATAATTCTAGAGCATTTCATGACCTACTGCCCCAAAATCTCATACAATTAATATTGCAGTATGGTATATTTTTTAATTATGGGCCTCAGTCTCAACAAAAATCACCATTGCTGGGGTTATTCAATTTCTTATATTGCCTGGGTACATCTTTGATAGCTTTGCCATTCATATATCAAATCCCAATCAGATAGTCAAAGGCAGTGGACAATATACATTTTGGGAAACAAAAGGGGATTGAAGCTGACTTGACCGTTCTAAGGCACTTGTACTGGACTGGTCATTGAAAATGTATTTTTCCACATGTATAGGGTGCTGATGGACAACCTGGAGCTAAGGGAGAACAAGGAGATTCTGGTGCTAAGGGTGATGCTGGTCCTCCAGGCCCTGCTGGCCCCACTGGTGCTCCTGGACCTGCTGTGAGTGATTTTTACCTTTTTTCTTCTCTGTTTTTATATTGCATGATATAGATGCTAAGCGCCTATTTTGTTTTGTAGGGTGCTCTTGGATCTCCTGGACCCAAAGGTGCTCGTGGTGCTCCTGGACCCCCTGTAAGTATACAACATTTTAAGTTGTTGGTATAAAGGGGTGGTAAATGCATAAGTATTGGGAGGTGATATTTTGGGGGATGTACCAATCTCTCTGTAAAAGTTTCCTCCCCGAAGTAGCTTTATGTCAAACTAACAAATGTAGAACTTTGGATCTGATCTTTTTCTATTGAAAATAGTAGTAGCTAATTAGTACCTGTCTTATTCACAGGGTGCAACTGGTTTCCCCGGTGCTGCTGGAAGAGTTGGACCCCCTGGCCCATCTGTAAGTAAATGTTCTCACCTCACTTGCCAGATTATTGATTGATCTGTAATTCTTTAAAATAATTGTTGCCCTGGTAATTTAAAGGGAAACCCAAGTTATAACAGGTTCTAAGGTATAAAAACGTGTATCAATGGAAGAAACATATGAGACCTACAGGAAAATGAGTAAATATTTCCATTTCTAGACATCATTGAGCCCCAAGAAAGTGGCTGAGCCCCATTGGAGACACCTGTCTTGATCCACAAAGCATTATTTCTTTGCATATTTATATTGTAACAATCGCCATACTGCTGTACAGGTGACTAGCATCATCTAGTTGATTTAAAATATGGCACCCAACTTCAGTTAAACTACTGAATTGAGTATTTTTCAGCAAGGAACATGACCTCCCAATTTAAAGCCAACCATAAATCTGTAATTTAAGATTTGGGGTTTGATAATAGTGCTCCTGTTTACAATGTCATCTTTATACATACCATTACCATTGGCCTCCTAAATACCATCAGATTCTTACCATGAGTGCATAGAAATGTATGTGGACTTCACTCATGTCCTTCAACATCTTCTCTTAGGGCAATGCTGGACCTCCTGGCCCATCTGGCCCTGCTGGAAAGGAAGGCGCAAAGGGACCTCGTGGTGAGACTGGCCCAGCTGGACGTTCTGGTGAACCTGGTGCTGCTGGACCCCCAGGACCTCCTGGCGAGAAAGGTTCCCCTGGTAGTGATGGCCCTGCTGTAAGTAACTCCAAAATTGCAAAAATAGCAAAATATAATAGAATATATGATAGAATATTTAGCACCTTCTTAACACCTTCCTACCTTCAATTACAAGATCTAACATCTAACATGTAACTAGTAAAAGATCAACAAGACAACACGGAATCTGATTCTAACGGTTGATGTTGTCTATTGCAGGGTGCCCCAGGTATTCCTGGACCTCAAGGTGTTGCTGGATCTCGTGGTACTGTTGGTCTTCCAGGAATGAGAGGAGAAAGAGGCTTCTCTGGTCTTCCTGGACCAGCTGTACGTATCCCTTTTTTCTCTTTGTAGAAACATGAGTACAAGGAATAGGACATATGCTGAACACACATTTAGCCTATTGTTTTATTTAAAAGAAATCTATGGTTCTTAATTCTTGAACTAAATAGGGAAAACAATAGGTTCCTTGTTCTTGCAAACCATTGTGGGAGGAGAAGACAGTAATTAATAGGACATATCAGCCCCCTGCACAATGAAATTCTGCTTAACTATACACAAGACACAGTGGAGAAGGCAGGGTCTTGTTTCTACAGAGCTTATTGGAGCTCAGTTGTTAAAATAATGATGATGTCACCATCAGACTACAAAGTCCTTGCAGGAAATGCAAAAAGAAAATAGACCTTCTTCTAATTACCACATAATGCAAACTGAAACCATTCTTTTGTATTGCCCCACAGCAAAGCACCATAATTAGGTGCTTAAATGACATGGGGATGCACATTTATCAAGGGTCGAATTTCGAATCATCGAAATGTATTAATAAAATCAAATTTTCTCAACTCAGACCCAAATTCTCGAATAGAATTTGCTTCGAATTAGACAAACTCGATTTGAATTCGATTCGAATTAGAAAAACTCGATTCGAATTGATAAAACTCGATTCAAGTTTTTTTCTCCGTCAGGAAGGCTGCAAACATCACCAAATTGATCCCTGGTCTCCCATTGACTAATGCAGGAATTCGGCAGGTTTTTGGTGGCGAAGAGTCAAATTCAAATTCTTAAAGGGCCAGAGTATGATCAATCTCGAAATTCGAATTAAAACTCAAATCGAGTTTGGATAATTCACAATTCGAATTTGAGAGTTTTGACCAAAAGAAAAATATATTTGAAAATTCGAATTTGAATTTTCACTTTGACCCTGAATAAATCTTCTAAGCCAGCAGAGAAAGCCTAACATTTCTAAATGCTGCCTATTATTCAGATGAATAGAAAACATATTGACCACCAATCTTTTTGGGGCTAGAACCCACTTATATTACATTTCTTTGAGTTAGAGGTGACACAGAATGGTATCAGGTGTTACACTAGGGGAGAAACCTTACATGAGCCATAAGACTTTGGGTGGGATAATACACAAGGATCCCATAGGCTACTTTGTGCAGAAGAGAGTTCCCCACCAACGCTAAGTGACATATTCATGGAAGCAAAGAAGCAATGCTGAGCATATATTTTGCCTTGCTACTGTATTACTTGGGGGTTCAGCAATAAGGCAGTGAAAGACTGAGGTTATAGAATACAAATTGGCCTGTGCCCTCCATTTGGTCTCTGGTAAGATTTGTGACATCAAATTGAATTCCACACAAGAATGAAGCAGCAGGTAGATAGACAGACCTATGTATGACACAGTAAGATTAAATATGGAATTGAAAGTGATGGGACCTGATGGGCTTCAACCTAATTCACCATGCTCATATTATATCTCCTACCACCAAAAGCAGAAAGATATTTATCCAGATAATTCCCATCCACCTAAATCATTTTTCAATTTTATGACTTTCTTCTTTTGCTTATTAGTTGTCTTCTACATTTTTAGGGTGAACCTGGCAAACAAGGTCCCTCTGGCCCCAGTGGTGAACGTGGTCCACCTGGTCCTTCTGGCCCACCAGGCTTGGGTGGACCTCCCGGTGAATCAGGTCGTGAGGTAAGCAACTTGAGAAAATCCTGTAAATGTGTGGCCACAGAAATATTTTTGGCTCTGATGATCGGGACATTTGAAATTATAAATGGTAGACTAGGTTTTTGTTTTTTATGGGGTTTAGGGGACTGACAAAATATACCGGGGCAATAAAACCTATGACTCTACAACTAAAAACTTGGTAGTTGTATTGCAACCAGCAGCTGGAGTGCAGCACCATGCATATCTCCTTACCATGTCACTGTCTATTGAGAGTGGCGATGAAGATGGTAGGGTCATCTATGTGTCATGAAAACTCGTATGATATCTAATATGTAAAGCTATTCATGGCAAAGCTGGTATACCTCTATATATCTGTATATGTAGAGTTTTAATTTCCAGATGGTAAGAAACCTGAGACATAATTGAAATGAAGTAAATATCAGTTAGTAACACTGACTTTTGTGTTTAGGGTGCTCCTGGTAGTGAAGGTGCTCCTGGTCGTGATGGTGCTGTTGGACCCAAGGCAAGTCACATTCTTAAAGTTGTTTATCTTACTTTATAATTTTTAAATTCTTTAATGTTCTCTGATCACAACAATTATCTCTCCTATAGGGTGACCGTGGTGAGGGTGGACCTGCTGGTCCCCCTGGTGCTCCTGGTGCCCCTGGTGCTCCTGGCCCAGTTGGTCCTGCTGGAAAGAGTGGAGATCGTGGTGAGACTGTAAGTGTGCCATTTACATTATTGATGAACCTATAGGCAGAACAGAGATCTACCATTTGTAGCAATATATCTCCCATTATTATGAGGGAAATTGGCATTTTTGGGGATCACCGAAACTGACTATGAAGCAGAGTTAACTTCAGTTTTGCTTCAGTATTGCCCTGACAGTGCCTTAGAACCTGGACATGACCATTATTGGTGAAATAAATATTGAATAATTTGTTTTCTGGGCTCACTACAACCCAACCACTAATTATTCTGTCACGTCAGGGCCATACCAATTAAGTTTACCCACAATTCACAAAACTTGAGTTTTGATGAGGCCTAACTTCAACCTTCTCTGTAGGCCTTGATGGTTTTGGTTAAATTGCCTACAGCATTATGTCAGATATATTAGGGGTGCTGTTCTGTACTGAATCAGAATGGCACCATATACATTTATGAACATGCAGAGAATAAGCTGCATTAAGGCTTCTGTTGCTTTATTTAGCCACACTAACACAGACTACATTAAACTAATTCTTCAAAGTTAAGAATGTAGTACATAATGTGAGAACATTTCATAATTGGTCTTTCTCTATCAATTTTTTAGGGTCCTTCTGGCCCTGCTGGTCCCGCTGGTACCGCTGGTGCTCGTGGTCCCGCTGTAAGTATTACTATTGCTTGGTTTGTTAAAGAATACCTTATACCTCTTAAATATATATATTTATTGACCATTTATCTCTGCAATAGGGTCCTCAAGGCCCACGTGGTGACAAGGGTGAAGCTGGAGAACAAGGTGAGAGAGGCATGAAGGGACATAGAGGATTCAACGGACCCTCTGGACCACCCGGCCCCCCTGTAAGTATTCTCCTCTTAAAATCTAGTGGAGAGCTAGCTATTGTTACAACCTCTTTATCTGTTTTTTCTTCTTTTTGGTTAATGTATCCCACCACAGATATGCAGTTTTATTTTTTCCAGTTCTGTAATAGTCTTCTCGTTATATAGTGCATCCTTTTTGAGGAGCGCTATCCCTCTAACCCTATGCTATCTGTCTCTTTCTTTAAATTGGTGATAAATTGTTTAAATTGGTGATAAATTGTTTGTTTGTTGCAGGGCTCCTCTGGTGAACAAGGTCCATCTGGTGCTTCTGGTCCTGCTGGTCCAAGAGTAAGTTGATTTTTATTATTTTTATCTATCTATGGATCAGAAGCAGTATGTGATTAGTAAGTGAGTGAAAACGTATCTGGTATGATCCAAGCAGGGGGACTGTGTATCCCAGAAAGTAACCTCTATACAGACGACAAGGTGATTTAGAGAAGAGATAAACCCACACTCTGCAAAGAGACTAGGCTTACTTGTGAGTAGGATAAAAAAAACCTAAACCAGGGGTGTCATACTTGTGACCAAACAAACTGGTGATATAATATAACTCCAAAAGCAGTCCTCCAAAGCCCTCCAAAAGGGCCCCCTGTCTACTTTTATGAGACCAGGGCAAATGCCCTTTTAACCCTCCCCTAAAACCATTCCTGAACAGGGCTGCTTTACAGTTGTAGGCACCTTTATGTTTAGAACAGAGTACAGTAATACAGCAATATTCTATCTGTCCATCTTTCAAACCAAGGAGGCTCTAATGTTATTACACACATCATGTTTATGTACCAATGTCAAAATGTATTCTATGATTTGCCCTTTTTAGGGTCCCCCTGGATCTTCTGGCAATCCTGGTAAAGATGGTTCTAATGGTCTGCCAGGTCCTATTGGTCCCCCTGGTCCACGTGGTCGTACTGGTGATGTTGGTCCTGCTGTAAGTTCATTTTTTTTAATTTTTCCAAAATAATACCATTCTATTGAATCCCTTGACTGTACAATCAAGACAATATTATGGACAAATGTAACCTGAATTTTGATCCTCACACATTTTAGGGTCCCCCTGGACCTCCTGGTCCTCCTGGTCCTCCTGGCCAATCAGGTGGTGGATTCGACTTCAGCTTCATGCCTCAGCCACCTCAGGAGAAATCTCATGATGGCCGCTTCTACCGTGCTGATGATGCCAACGTAATGCGCGACCGTGACCTGGAAGTTGACTCCACCCTCAAGAGTCTGAGCAAACAGATCGAAAACATCCGCAGCCCAGAGGGTACCAGAAAGAACCCAGCCCGCACCTGCCGTGACCTGAAGATGTGCCATTCTGACTGGAAGAGTGGTAAGTAGTAAAAAGAACTGGAACATTTTGTTTCCTCCTACAGTTCTATTTACATTGTAGAATATTGTAGTCTTGCTTTGCCTTAATGGGCCAAGCCAAACTTTTTCTTCTCCAGTTTTCTTAATAAGGCATTTTGCTCATTGTATCATCAGGTGAATACTGGATCGATCCCAACCAAGGCTGCATCCTTGATGCCATCAAGGTCTATTGTAACATGGAGACTGGAGAGACCTGCATCTACCCAACCCAGAGCAGCATTCCACAGAAGAGCTGGTACACTAGCAAGAACCTACGTGAGAAGAAGCATGTCTGGTTCGGCGAGGCAATGAGTGATGGATTCCAGGTGAGGATTGCAGAAAGTTTTAAAACTGAACTCTTCCCACAAGAGATAAGGCTACAGTGCATACTGATAAGCTTTCGTGTTCCATAAAGTAATACTTCCAGAGATTGACTTGTTTTTTTTTATCTCAGTTTGAATATGGCAGTGAAGGATCTAACTCAGCTGATGTTACCATCCAACTTACCTTCCTGCGTCTCATGGCCACTGAAGCCTCTCAGAACATCACTTACCACTGCAAGAACAGCGTTGCTTACATGGACCAAGCTACCGGCAACCTGAAGAAGGCCCTGCTCCTGCAAGGCTCCAATGAAATCGAGATCAGAGCAGAGGGCAACAGCCGATTCACATACAGTGTTGTAGAGGACGGTTGCACGGTATGTGATTTTGCCAACTGTAGTCAATATTACTGGAGAAGGGGTCTTTAGGAATAGAAGATAATAGGCTAATGGGATAATCTTCCAATGTATACCATTTTTGAACTGTAAGTTGATAATTGATAGAATTAGTTGGTAATTGATAGAAGGGGATATGGTAGGATTACTTTAAATGCTCTTGCACCACCTCTTCATTGTAGTTATGTTTTCCTTCCACAGCAACACACAGGAGAATGGGGCAAGACAGTAATTGACTACAAGACAACAAAGACATCACGCCTGCCCATTACCGATGTGGCACCCATGGATATTGGAGCCCCAGATCAGGAATTCGGAATTGACATCGGACCAGTCTGCTTCGTGTAAAACAAAACACACAAAACAAATACCAGGACAAGAGATTATCTCATGTGGACTTGAAATTGTTGTTCCTCTCATCTCTAAAACTTTTCTTGTTTCCGTAAGCATTACACGAAAAAGCGAACCGATAGTCATGCTTTGAAGAACATCTCTCAAAGGACAGACCACGCCCATGTGTGTGTGTGTGTATGTGTTTGTGTTCACGGGAGGGAGAGTTCCACCAATCAGATCAGCCACACCCCCTGCATACATGAATTGGCCTTCCTAGGACCTTGAAGACAGAATGGGACAATCCCTAAGAAGAAGAATGGGATATACTGTTCCTGGGTTTTAAATGACTAGAATGTGGGATCAATGACCCCAGCCAAGTTCACCAGAGAAGAAGAGGAGTAAACCAAATCATTTCATGTAATGCACCTTTATTTTTTTTATTTTTTTGTTTTCGTTTGTTCAGGTGGCAAAAAAAATAAATATGAAAAAAAAATAAAATCGAAGTTGTGTGCAGAGTATTTTGGAATCATGAAAGAGTTGGGTGTGAGTGCTAAATCTCACTTACTATTTTATCATCTTTTGAAGACCATTTTCTTCCAAGTTGTTCTTTATCCTTTTTATTCTGGAGTCTCCCCAGCTCATCGAGTAACAGGTTTCTCCAGCATGAAAAGGGTCATTTCAATGGCTTTCTCTGTCGTGCAGTGTAGAAAATTAATTATTTTATTTTCCTGAGGCTACCTCACTGTCTTGTCCCCTTCCATTGGTGCTAACGTCTCACTGCTTCTACATATGAACTTCAAAGCTATAAGAATTGGTGCTAAACTCTACACTAGAAGGGATCTCCTTGCCATGTGTATGTCCCAACATGACACTTGAGATTTTTAAGGTGCTACTATTTAAAATCCCTCCCTCTTGTACTATTTCTCTCAACCCATATCTCCTCTTTCCCGTGAACATACGTTATAAGGTCTTGTCTGTGTTGGTAGCATTTCCATTTCTTGTTTTGCTTCTTTCTCCCTTCCTTCATTTGTCCATACTTTTCTTTGCCCTTTCTCTCGATTCCCTCCCCCTCCTCCTTTTTTTTTTTCCTGTCTCAATTCTTCAACTTCATCCGACCCAAAAGTTGACAGTGATACCATAGGGTTTGAACTGAAACCGAGGATCTGTACCTGTTTTGTAATTGTATAATAATTTGAGATGTTTTTAATTATTTTGATTGCTGAAATAAAGCATGTGACATGGTCCAAAACAGTCAATGTGGTCGGTGGTCCTTCTCTAGGGTTGACATAGTGCAAAGCAATATCCTGAATTCCATCTCCAAAATATACAGGTGTAGAAAAAATTCCAAGGAAGATAACATACAAATACAAATGGCCAGGGTGGGCCAACAGAGAGTTCCTGGTATCCCTGGGGGTTGACGGTGAAGCAATCAACTAATCAACTTACAATACATTTACTTACAATATTCTGCTGAAGGTATCTGGCAATGTGCCCAAACTATTTGCTAAATATCAACATGTGGAACCCTTAAAATATGTCTACTTAGCAACTGCGACACCCGATGCTCTGCTGCCCCCGATGGGTGAAGCAATTAAGGCACCAGACTGAGTGGCTGTTGGCCAGCCCAGAAGTGTAGAAGACCCAGCGGTGTTTAACTGAGGTGCAATTTCAACACAAGGGTCATAGGCTAATATCAGACATGGACATGCATGGAGGGGGGCATCGTTATCCTATCATGTCTATATATTACTAGACCAGGAACCAAGGTTTCTGGAGAAAATCAACTCTTTGGCCGTGTATATATGATTTGACCCTCTATTGTGTATGTCAGTGTTTCTCATTTTTAGGGTTGTATCTACCTTTTGGGTACTTGTTGACCATTAGCAGTTTCAGAGGTAGAGGCTAGTAGGAAACATTTTTGATGCACCGCCAAGTTCTTGCCCCTGCCCTCTGCCAAAATCTGGTGACAGAGCTTAGGGAATATCTTGCAGAAACTTTCTTTGGACTGGCCCATGAGCAGAACATGGTCTTTAATCCACATGCACTGATCTGGTAACAGAAACAAAGGGGCATCATCATTTAAGTGTGCCTGGAATGACAGGACACAAATTCAGCCCTTCTCCTGGGTTCTTGTCCTGCTGTCTTCATTGTGCCATACTTCCAGTGCCAAACTCTTCTTATCTACAACCACTTCTCTGTGAGCAGCCTCCCCTATGTTTAACCCTCTATAGACAACTTTGGACAAAAGCAAAGGACAATTGTGTTCTGGTAATAAAAAGAAGATTTTTGCAACGTTAGACAGATTTTACAATTCTGGCCCATTTATGATGACCAAGGAATCCATTGTAGGGAGAAGATTGCATTCTGAGCCCTGAGTTCTCCAGGTGCAGATATGTGCCACACACAAACTTATCTCCTTTGTTGGAGGTGAAAAGTAATCTCAGCTGAGCGGGCAGCAGCAAACTATAGAATCCTCACACTCTGCAGTGGGTCCCAGGAGTATATAGGGCCCAGTGGGGTCCTGGCTCAATTGTAATTTTCAAAAAAAGATCACACGGTTTAGAGAAATGAAGGTCCCTGAAAAGATTTGCAGATTTTGCTTCCAGTACTATGGAAGGGGCTGACATTAAAATGAATAGGATGGTCAAAATCCAACCAACTAATCTCTGGTCAAGAATCTGCTGAAGTCCATAGCATAAGTAGGATCCAGTTCCTTTTCCTAAAGCCATTGTTTTTAATCTTTCAGAAAGAGGCAGTGTGCAAGACCTTTATTCCTTCTGGTGGGAGCCTAAATAATCTCATCTTTGTCAAGCAAAGTGTTCTGTGAAGCTGAACCCTGATTACCATTCTCCGTCTGCTCCATAACCTCCTTCTCTCCTAGTTCCTTTTACCAGACTGGGACAAATTGCAGAATGAATTTATCAGGCTACGACATTGGGTTGAGTTCACAAGTGTAAGTTACTACCAAATAGGGCAGAATGTGCTGACAACTCTTCTTTGAAATCATTTTGTAGCCTGTAAATGTTTCGAGACGGGCTGTTATGGGTTAAGCCTGTGACCTATGAACTTACCCATACGGAGAGAACAATGTAGGCTCTGTGTGTGCAGTTTCTAGATCAGAAGAGAGTATAGAGGAGACCCATAGATTACCAGTCATAATATATACAGTGTCAATACACAAACACACATGGACATGTTATAATGGGGGCTTTGTGGCCTGGACTCCACCCCTCGTCATGACATCAGAAGAAGGTGAAAAATGCTCACATTGAGCACATCTGAGAAGCCAGTGCCAGCATGGGAGTGTGAGGAGAGAAGGAGAGACGGTTCTTTCTGTACTTGAAGAGTAACCCACAGCAATGGAACAGTAGGTGAAATTCTGCTGGATAAAGAACTCAGGGTCCGTCACGTCCCACAGCACAAATTCAAGATGGAATAAAAAGGCTGAACAGAACCACTCTACACATCTAGGAGTCCGGCCATGAACAGTCAAAGGGCCCTACGTTGAGGAACAACAACTGTATGGAGCAAAACCCCAACAGGACCATTTGATGCTGGTGAATGGAGAAAGGCACCCATGGGGAACCATATTGGAACAACTACAGCACTCAGAAAATGGACAAAGGCAACAGAGTCCTGCTCCCAGGCACCCACCCACATTACATAACAAAGGGAAAGGTACTGCAGGGCCCACTCCATTGAGGCAAGGCACCCACTCACATTACACAATAAAGGGAAAGGTACTCCCAGTACCCACTGTAGGGAAGGAAGGCACAACACATAACAGAGGAAAAGGAACCAGGTGAGATGAGTGACTTTTGTGTTTGGGGAGCCTACCCATCAGAAGCAGAAGGTTTTCCAATGGAATTTAATTCTCCCTAAATCTTCAGGTAAAGGTGCTTCATTGCAGAGTAAGGTCCTACCTTATGACAATCAAAGAGGAGTTTTTCACAATGTTCATTGCATGGAGCAAGGAAAGAGGAAGAGGGGCTCAGCCATAATGCACAGAATAGGGAAAGGTGCTCATAGCCCCTACGTCAGGTTCCAGGGGTTACTATATACAAACAGCATAGAGATACAATGCACAGGACAGCCAAAGGCTTCCATAGCATGTAGTGAATGTTGTTGGGGTTCAGCAGGGTGCAATATATATATAGGCACACACAGTACCTATTATGGGAGCTGGTCACAAGATTGTCCTGAGACAGTAAATGATGATTAACCCATTCTACTGTATACTGGATTGATGGCATTTTGGCATTGGTTGGCTGTTGTATGTTCATTTTCCAGACTGGATAAAATGATGGAGATCACACCCCTCTGCTCTGCTTTTGGCAGCTCCAATGAGCACTGCTCTTACAGACTGTATCCATCCCACAGTGCTTTGCGTCGGTGCTACATGGTTGTATTCAGCAGTTCCTATGGAATATACCACCTACAGGACTACAGACAGGGATGCAAAATTGGAGTGAGCTTCTGGTGGAATCTCTGGGGATTATATATTTTTTTTTAATTTTAGTCCCAAACTTAATGGAACTGAAGAAAACGTCATTGGTACGTCAATTGCATAGGTTGTTTTAGTAAGAGTCACTAGTATTATGTCTGTGCACTGAACAATCTCCTGGTATTGTACCAAGAGGATGGAGAGAGATCTACAAATTTCATATGAGCACTGGGCAGAACAATGTAGGGGTTAACCCAGATATCAATTATCTGCTGCCTTCATGGATGTTTCATATGTGTATGTGAGTATATGTGTGTGCCAGGGTGGTTGCAGTGTGTAACGGTGAAGCTGTCAGTGTCTCAATGGGGCAACATAGCAGTGCCAGTAGCAGTGCCCTGTATCCTTTCTTTTATCTGTGAGTGTATGAGTGTGTATGTGAGTGTGCCTGTGCATAAGTCTATCTGTGAGTGTGTAAGTCTATCTGCGAGTGTGTAATTCTACCTGTGAGTGTGTAAGTCTACATGTGAGTGTGTAAGTCTACATGTGAGTGTGTAAGTCTATCTGTGAGTGTGTAAGTCTACCTGTGAGTGTGTAAGTATACCTCTGAGTGTGTAAGTGTATTTGTGAGTGTGTAAGTCTACCTGTGCGAGTGTAAGTCTATCTGTGTGTGTGTAAGTCTATCTGTGAGTGTGTAAGTCTACCTGTGAGTGTGTATGTCTACATGTGAGTCTGAAAGTCTATCTGTGAGTGTGTAAGTCTACCTGTGAGTGTGTAACTCTACCTCTGAGTGTGTAAGTGTATGTGTGAATGTGTAAGTCTACATGTGAGTCTGTAAGTCTATCTGTGTGTGTGTAAGTCTATCTGTGAGTGTGTAAGTCTACCTGTGAGTGTGTAAGTATATCAATGGGGCAACATAGCAGTGCCAGTAGCAGTGCCCTTTATCATTTCTTTCATCTGTGAGTGTATGAGTGTGTATGTGAGTGTGCCTGTGCATAAGTCTATCTTTGAGTGTGTAAGTCTACCTGTGAGTCTGTAAGTCTAGCTACGAGTGTGTAAGTCTACCTGTGAGTGTGCAAGTCTATCTGTGAGTGTGTAAGTTTACCTGTGAGTGTGTAAGTCTACCTGTGAGTGTGCAAGTCTATCTGTGAGTGTGTAAGTTTACCTGTGAGTGTGTAAGTCTACCTGTGAGTGTGTAAGTCTACATGTGAGTCTGTAAGTCTATCTGTGAGTGTGTAAATCTACCTGTGAGTGTGTAAGTCTACCTGTGAGTGTGTAAGTCTACATGTGAGTCTGTAAGTCTATCTGTGAGTGTGTAAGTCTATCTGTGAGTGTGTAAGTCTACCTCTGAGTGTGTAAGTCTACCTGTGAGTGTTTAAGTATATATGTGAGTGTGTAAGTCTACCTATGAGTGTGTAAGTCTACATGTGTGTCTGTAAGTCTATCTGTGAGTCTGTAAGTCTGTATGTGACTGTGTAAGTCTACCTGTGAGTGTGTAATTCTACCTGTGAGTGTGTAAGTCTACAAGTGAGTATGTAAGTCTATTTGTGAGTGTGTAAGTCTTCCAGCGAGTGTATAAGTCTATCTGTAAGTGTGTAAGTCTACATGTGAGTCTGTAAGTCTATCTGTGAGTGTGTAAATCTACCTGTGAGTGTGCAAGTCTACCTGTGAGTGTGTAAGTCTACATGTGAGTCTGTAAGTCTATCTGTGAGTGTGTAAGTCTATCTTTGAGTGTGTAAGTCTACCTCTGAGTGTGTAAGTCTACCTGTGAGTGTTTAAGTATATCTGTGAGTGTGTAAGTCTACCTGTGAGTGTTTAAGTCTACCTGTGAGTGTGTAAGTCTACATGTGTGTCTGTAAGTCTATCTGTGAGTCTGTAAGTCTATATGTGAGTGTGTAAGTCTACTAGTGAGTATGTAAGTCTATTTGTGAGTGTGTAAGTCTACCTGTGAGTGTATAAGTCTACCTGTGAGTGTGTAAGTCTACCTGTGAGTGTACAGTATGAGTGTACTGTATCTGTGAGTGTGTATGTCTTTAAGAATATCAGCAAGTGTATAATTTTATCTGTGAGTGTATCAATGTATCAGTGAGTGTGTAAGTGTGTGATCTATTTGTGTAAGTGTATCTGTGAGTGTGTACATCTATCAAAATGCAAATGTCATTGCTTATAAATGTGTTGTGGGCATGTGTATATGAATATGATTAGAATAACGTAACTGTAGATGTTAGTGTATGTGTATTAGGTTTATATGTGAGTCTGCAAATCTTGTATGTAAGTGTATCATAGAGTGTATCAATGTATTAGTGAGTGTGTACGTGTATCTGTGAGTCTATTTGTGAGTGTGTCAGCATATTATTGAGAGTTTATATCTGTGAGTGTATCAGTGTGTCAATCTATTTGTGAGTGTGTCAGTGTATTAGTGATCAAGTAAGTGTATCTGGAGTGTGTGTTTATCTAAGTGTGAACATGTGCATATTTCCCAGTATCCATGTGTTAGTGAGAGAATGCTTTGTATGCAGTTCAGAGGCTGAGTGTGACATGTTAGCTGTATACAAGGGACACTTATTCTTGGTTTGAAAATGAATCGGTTTATATTTAACTGCATCAGAGTAACTAATATGGCAGCTCCCATAACACAGAAATGAATCCGGCTATACAAGCTGGAGTGACTGCTCCATATCCAGACGCTTTCATGTCTAATCTAAACCTGCTTATAAAGAAAAGAGTCGCTTTCCCTTTAAAATGTTTATTTGCACACTGGATCTGCTGTTGCCTTTGGCTGAGGAAAGATGAAGGGAATAGGGGGCTTCTGACCCCGCGCTCTGTATTCAGGATTTGAGTTTACAGCCTCACTATGTCGCCTTCTGATTTCTCTCGCAGCAAATAAAATGGGCTTTTTGTGTATAAAACAGAGAGTGTCTTGTGTCTCAGGGAGAGTGCGGGCCCTTTAAATAAACAGGAAACAAGAGAGAAGAACAGAATTGAGACAAAGGGGGACACTGAGACTGATTGAATGAGAATCATTGGCATAACCAGTCTGTGGCTCAGCGGATACTACAAATCCCAGAATCCTCAGCTGGGCCAATGTTAGACATGTGAGACCCCAATCTCAGGGATGTTAAGAATGTGACCCTCCTCCGTTAAATGATTAGAATATACAACCCCTATATTGTGATCATCATATAGGGGTATATTTATCAAAGAGTGAAGTTAATAGTGAAGTTCCGCCACTAGAGTGAAATTCCGCCACTCTCCATTCATTTCTATGGGATTTTTATAGGCGTATTTATCAAAGGGTGAACTTTCACTTCACCCATTGATAAATATGCCTTTCAAAATCCCATAGAAAGGAATTGAGAGCTGCGGAATTTCACTCTAGTGGCGGAACTTCACTCTTTGATAAATTTACCCCATAGACTTTGTGTTATTGATAAGCATTTACCCTATGGGCCCTGTGATCCAGAAGGACCCCCAAAACCCTTCTCTGTCCTTTTCAGGGTGTTAGAAGTGTCATTGTATATGTTTGTAAAACAGTTCCTGAGATTTTGGATTTTAGTTATGTTTCTGTGGGGCTGCTGGGTGGTTCAAAGTGCTAAGCAAGGTGTTACCCCTTTAAGACGGTATTGGATCCCTGAAATTCACCTTGAAAGACCCAGTAACACCAGAACCATCACAATTGTCTCCGCCATGTTATTGTGCTTCTTCTGCTTCTTTTTAAAATGTATATTTTGCATTTGATTGACATTTTACCTGTTGTCTGTACCTCAATATATTTATTAATGGGCATATTATAACTCAAAGCATAAATTATAATGCTCGATTTATACGTCGATCCTGCATTCTGCTGTCTACAGTGAAAAGTGCAGTAAAAATTGGTATTATGTATGTATTTCTATTATATCATCCTTATTTGTATCAAAAATGGCTGCATTCTTTAGCAATCACTTGCTGGCTAGGTATGCTGGGAGTTGTAGTTCTTCAAGAGCATGGCCTTCGTGTCTAGTTTTTAATATAACTTAATCTTAACTACTTAATTATAATAAAGTCATTTTTAAGCCTTTGCCCAAGCTGGAGGGGGGTTTACAGGGGCAAGGGGAAAGGTGAGGGAGCTATGAGAGCGGGATTAGGGGAGAGAGAGGGGAAAAGAGAAAAATATTATAAGGATTAAAAGGAATAGAGGGAAATATGAGATGCGGAGGGGAAATTAAAGAGACATTTACAGGCAAGAGACAGCAATAACATAAGAACTAGAGGGCAAATTTACTAACTGGCAAAAATTCGCCATGGCTTCGAAGCCATCGCAACACTTCGCCAGGCGAAAATTTACTAACTAACAATGCTAATTTACTGGAATGCGCTCAGGCTAATTTGCATACGGCGGGAAATTTAAAGTGGAATGGACGTCTTTATGTTACATGCTGCATCTAATACATTACATTTACACTGATAACTTCACTTGCCAAGGGAACCCTAATAAAGTCGTTATACAAAAGCCCAGTGTAAAATAATGTTCCCGTATGTATGGGGGAAACCGGTTACACAAAAAAAAAATTCTAAACACTTTTGCAGCCTGTCACCCTGAATAAAAGGAAAAGTCGCCAGCGTTTTTTGGATTTAGAAGTTTTTCCACTTGATGCGAGTAACTGGAGACTGAGAAGGATCTATGCGCTCCAATGCATTTCACCTGGTCTGAGCTGGAGAAGGCAAGTCTGGCAAAAGAGCTAACGTTCAGTAACGTTCATTGCTTGAGAACATTGTACTGTCTCAACACTATTTCCTTGTCTCTGTTCCTTCTTGGGTCCCATTATCCTTTTCTTATGTCCACCATAAACCCATGTATCCCCAATAGTCTGCACTGAGAACAGTGTGAATAACAGAATCTTTTGCAGCCAAAATATTAATGGGAGGGGGGAACTGTACAACTGAATCTAAAGGAAACACTTACAAGCAACAATACTATACAAGGCAGGGATCTCTGTCTGGGCCACGTGTCCCCTGGTTGATGTCTCTTGGCTTCCTTGAAGCTTTCGATTACCTGGAAGAGAAAAAAGAAGTCGCGTCTGAAAGAAGAAGGTAAGTGACATGGAGGTTCCCCTTTAATCCACCAATACCAAAGCAAAGAATGGAGATTCCCTTATTGCACTGTTTGACTCCTCAGTGGAAGAATGACCCCCTCCTCCCGTGACTCTCTGCCCCATTTAATACAAGTCAAGACCTTATTTGCCCTTGATGCTGCTGACTGGCATTACTTGCTACAGACAAGTTTATTATCTACAAGGACTCCAAGCTCCGTCTCCATAATGGATTTGCCTAGTGCAGTCCCATTAAGGGTATAAGTGGATATTGTTACATCCCAGGTGCAGGACTTTACATTTATCAACATTGAATCTCATTTGCCACTTAGCTACCCAGATTGCCAGTTAGTCAAGATCCTGTTGCAAGTGCCACATCCTGGATGGAATTAATTGGGCTGATACTTTTGTGTCATCTGCAAACACTGATACATTACTTACAATCCCCTCCCCTAAGTCATTAATGAACAAGTTAAATAAAAGTGGACCTAATACCGAGCCCTGGGGGACCCCACTAAGAACCAAATCACCAATGACGATCAAATTACAGAAAGATCCATTATTCCGGAAAACCCCAGGTCCGGCGCATTCTGGATAACTGGTCCCATACCCGTATTAACATTGTAAAAAAATGGCTAATATCTTGAAAACTGGGGATAAATAATATAAAGAGCATAAGGGCTCAGAGAAATGATTCATTAATTTGTTTTAAGGGTTACAGTTTCTTGTGCCAGTCCCACCTAGACCAGCGGTTCTCCGAGACTTCCCCTCCTGAGGACCCCAAAGTAGTGGATATCTGATGGCCAGAGGTAGGCTAAGACTTGAGGTGAATTCTACCTATTGTAGGATGTAGGGGCGATCCTGGACCCTCCGCCGCCTGAGGCAGCAGCAGTTGCTGCTGCCCCCCTCCCCCAGAAATTCGCTCTTAAAGTACCAGGAGCAGCATTTTTGCCGCCCCTGGTACCTAGTGGGGCGCTGCCGTCTGAGGTGACAGCCTCAACTTGCCTCATTGGCGAAGCACCCCTGGTAGGATGATGCTTCCAATCCAACTCCCAGGTCAACCTCTCCTCTCCTGCCCAACTGCCTGTCCATTTGGCCTGGATCTGCCGCCATCATATCACCAACCCACCCCCATTATCACCATGACTCTCATGGTCTTGCCCTCCTCCCCTATTGATTAGTTATGGACCAATAAATTCGCCAGGTAAATATTCTCGTAGAATGTCCACCTTTCGCTGAATACGTTTGCAAAACTGTTGCGAAAATTCCCCAGTGTCAAAAAAATTTGGACATGCGTTGGAATAGTCACTCGCATCAAAACCATCGAGATTCACCATTATTCGGATGTTCACTGACTTAAATGCCAGTGTCAAAATTGACGCAAGCGGCAAAGTTGACGCCAATTGACACGGGCGTCAATTTATGCATTTCGCTAATTTTTTGCAGCTTAACGGGAAATTTGCAGATTTTTCAGCGAAGCAAAATGGGACAAATTTGCCCATCACTGCTACTGATACAACTAGAATTGTGTCAAGAAAGGAGTCAACCCTAATGGAACCCTAAATCTAAAACAGGGCCACCTCTTATTGATATGGTCCTCCACTTGCCCAAGGGTTCAACTCAACCCATGCAATGTATATGCAGCCACCAACAGGTGATACACGGTACTGCAAGTAATTCCTTTTCCGCTGTAACAACATAAATATGAGAAACAGTAGAGTCTTGTTTTCAATCAGACACGTTCTCCAACCTGTGTATATTCATAACAAGGGAATTGTCCCCTTTGCTATGTTAAAGTACTTTATTATATGTTTAAGAGAATGTTAGGTCATATTTTCTGGGTGCCTTGTCTACTCCATTCCCATAACTGGCCTCCCTCCTGCATGTTGTTTATTTAACTGAATTACAGTGTTCCACCATGAGGTTTATAGCCCTGTAATTTAGTCCTTTTGATGGTTCACTAATGATCACTCACACGACCTGCAGCTTCCATGTCCTTTCCTTATACACTGGTGGTTGAATGACTACAAACAAAAGTCTTTTTAGACTCCCCTCTCTCTCTCTTTTTCTCTAGTTCTTGGGTTTCTACCAGCGCTGCATCTATAGAGGAAGGAGACCCTGAAACTGCTTGGGGGCCCAAAAGTTATAAGGATCACAGTGGGACTTTTTCATGAAGTTTATTGATATGGGCCCCAAAATGAATTTGCTGCGGGACCCAGCAATTTTTAGTTGCACCCCTCTTGAGGGTATGAACCTCATTCCAACTGTGTAGTGAAAGTGCCAGTATGTATTTATTCCCCTTGCAAATTTTTATATACTGTACCCCGTTTGTGTTAATATAAAAATATAATATTAAATAATAATATAATAATCTGTAAATGTATTTCCACTTCCAATATTTGTATTTCAATATTCAACACACATTTTAAGCAAAACTACCATTACAAATAGATCTCTAGTCTATATTCTGGACTGTAGTACAACATGGGCTTCAGGTTCCCTCTAGTGGATAAATAAAGACCAGCAATAGGCTGACCTTACACCAGTCGATCTGAAAGTCTCTCATGCGACTGTTGCATAGGATGAGCGGCCTCTGTCCTTCCCTGCAATGTTGTCTGATCTGGGGGCTCTGGGAATGCAGCAAGCACTGTGGAAACGGGACATCCGAGCCCCCCTTAATGTACACCCTATAGGGTCACCAAGAGAAACAGGGAGAGAACTCTGAGTATGGAAGGAAAAGCTGGTGTAGGATTTTAGGGCTGGGTGGGTTGAGATATATAGGAGAATATATAGGAGAATATATAGGAGAATATATAGGAGAATAGATAGGAGAATAGATAGGAAAATATATAGGAGTGTATAGGAGAATATATAAGAGAATATATAGGAGAATATAGGAGAATATATGAGAATATATAGTAGAATATATGAGAATATATAGGAGACTATATAGGAGAATATAGGAGAATATATAGGAGAATATATGAGAATATATAGGAGAATATAGGAGAATATATGAGAATATATAGGAGAATATATAAGAGAATATATAGGAGAATATAGGAGAATATATGAGAATATATAGGAGAATATATAGTAGAATATATGAGAATATATAGGAGACTATATAGGAGAATATAGGAGAATATATAGGAGAATATATGAGAATATATAGGAGAATATAGAAGAATATATAGGAGAATTTAGGAGAATACTGTATATTGGAGAATATATAGGAATTTGGGAATGATTGTTAATACTGATTCTGATGTTCTGAGCCTGTTCTGCCCAATCTATTATTCAAGCTGCTGTCTGGTTGTTAGAGTAAGTGAAACACTATTGGGGTTATGGGATAAGGTGCAAGCATTTCGTACCGGTCTATTAGATTGCAGCAAGGTAGCATTTACTGGTCCCCTGCTTAAAGGATAAGTAAACCTTTCAAATAAGTGAATGTAAAATTGATGAGGGGTCTTTTCTAAGTACTTTTGTAATTTACATTCATTATTTATTTTCTTTTGATTCCAAGATATTAAGGGATACATGTACTGTTAATATGAATGAAGTTTGTTCCAACAGCGCCACCTGCTGGTCAGTTTCCCACCAGTCTGACCAGCAAGTAGTCAAGGAAGTTGTCAGGAGAAAGAAAGAGGCTGATGTTCTTCTGCTTAGGAATAAAATTAGAAACCTTTCTCACATCTTTCCTAAGTAGAAGAACATCAGAACAGCCTCTTCCTGTAAGCTCTACGGGGTAGGGTCCTCTAGCCTTTTGTTTCCTTAACACTGAGCACTTAATCTGTATTGTAATTATATTTTATATTTATGTGAATTGTATTCTAATAATGCACTTATTGTTACTTTTTATTCCAATGACCCCTTGTTTGTTACTACTAATTTATTGTTTTGCTGTACAGTGCTTTGCCTTTAAGGAGCGCTTTACAAATAAAAATATACATACAAATATACATACATACATATATACATACAGTGTCTCCCAATATATTATGGCACAGTGTCTCCCAGCGTATTTTGGCACAGTCTCCCAGTATATTAGGACATAGTGACCCCATGTTATGGATTAATGAGCCCCACCAGCGTATTACGGCACTGTTACCCCAGATATACTATGGCACTGTATACTACACCATACTGTAGGCCTGGGTCTCACTGTTCTGGAGAAATTCTGGGCACTGTACAGTTGATACATGAGAATTAGTGAAGGAAAAGCCAAATGCTGCTGTGGCCGATAGCTAGAGGGTAGAATATGTTCTAATTGAATTGTTAGAAGCTCAGCGGGGGACAATTGAGTCAGCGCTTAGGTATCTGCTGCGGTTAACTAATGGGGGGGATACAACAAACATTAAAAGGAGCATGACTGTGTATTATTTGCAACATTTCCCATGATTTCCACTTTAGCAGATTAGAACGTATAATCTTAATAGAGTCAGCTCCTCACAGATCATATCTGGAGGGAGAGAGAGACATTGCCGTTCAGTTCTGAACCTTTCTTGATGCAAAGGGCAAAATGTCCAAATTGTTTTGTGTCTACAATCTACGTCATTCCTTTACCCGTGTCCCGGATAATTCTGTCTTTCCCTCTCCTGTCTCTTTCTATAGGAGTTTATGATAATGGTGCTGCAATGAACCGACCCAGCAAATAGGAGAGGAAGCATTTTGCTGCCGTCCTTTCATTGACACCAGTCTTGGCCGACTAATCAGCAAAGATAAAAAGAACACAATAATCTAGTTTCTATAACTAAAACCAAACCCTTATTAATTGGAAAGTAATACTTGATTGATACTTGAGAGATTGATCACATATTGTTATGGAGCACTCGCCCTTCTTTGTGCCCAGGCAGTGGAAGTGGCACTCGGCCCCCTTTATCCAGCGCTGATGTGATGTTAATGACAGTCAGTCTCTTGGAACCCCACTCGTCCTGCAGCGGAGCCTTCACATCAAACTGAGCTTTGGAGAATAAGAGCGCTTCCACGTCCCAATCCAGGATCAGGAGTTCTGCCTGATATCTGGGCTGGAAATCTTCATAGTGGAGAGATTCTTTTCAATATACATTCATTATTGGTTGTCCCCAGCCCTGGTCCAATTAAGTCCTGTTGACCCTCCAGGAGTAATTTACCTGTTCCAAGGTGAATAATAAAGATGATCCTCTCCTTCACAGTCTCAAATGTGTATCTATTGTAGGCTGTCACCTGAGAAAACAAAATGGTGCTCCAGTTGATGCCAGTCAAAGAGACACATGGCTGTCTCATTACCTCTATAACCTGTCTGCCAGGCTCCATTGGGCATCCATAGAGATAAGCCGCGTGCCAGGGAGTTGGCTGAGTGTAACACAACCATCCTGGCAGGTCCGGGAACCCTTCTAAATTTGCCCCAAAGGTGATAGGATCAATGCGATTAACATCTGGCTAAAGAGACAAGTAGATAGAGAGACTGGAGCTAGACTGGGGAGTTGAAGTTATGAGCAATATATTTAGAATACACTGCAGAGTATCAGGCATGGGGTCCCTGAATCAGTCATAGGAAACAAAGGTCACTTGCTTATTTCCACTGGTAATAAAATATTATTACTATTATTATTATTATAATTATTGTCATTAACATGTATTTGGAAAGTGCCAACAATTTCCACAGAGCCTTACAGTAGAAGTGTGTAGGAGAGATCTACATCTCTCTGGCAGTTGGAGGGTCACTTGTAAATGTCTTTTGAGTCAGCTCTTTTTTTCAGCTTTTATAAATGTTGGTGGACGTATCATCAGTGGTCCATCCTCCACCAGTTTGGAGGGTCACAACAAAAGAGCCCTAGTGCCCCTTCGTATTTCATCTTTCATTGAATGTGGATGTCCTCTACTTTGTCCCTCAACTGGCAATATCTTTCATGTTTACTACAATGTAGGTCAGCAAAGATGGGCCACGATCTTTATCTGTGCTTCCAGGATAGCTGCTTAAACCTGTATAAGAAGCACTTCGAGAAATGGCTTATGGTATCATAAAAAGGCACAAAGGAAACGATAACTACTGATGACAGAGGGTCAAACGCTGATGACAGTTGAGGGAGGTCAGAATATCTCCAGGCAATTCCAAAACCAGGGTCTTACATACCATTCTTACAATCTGCCCCAGCCATTTCCAGTTATACCCTGGAATGTCTTGGTATTGCCTAGATTGAGACTGCCCTGCCTATTGCCTAAACATACAGTTGTGAGAATGAGGGTTAAAGGGAACATTGAAAAAAAATGTTGCATCCAGAGGTAAAAAGAGGACACCAACAGGCACTTTCACAAATGCTGACAAGAAGACTGAACATCTTAAAATGGAAATAATTGTGATCATCTGCATCAATTTTCAACCTAACAGGGCCAACATCTGCTCATAGAATACCTGTAGCTACTCCCCAAGTGATTCCTTTTTCCTGGCACCCAAGGCTCCTTCCATATTTTTTAATGGATGCACAACAAACACCCTAATTTGAGAATTCAGATTTGAGATTTCAGAAAGTAAAGGGTTGGCCAATGCCAACTGCATACCAACTTACTTACATCAGGAAAGCCAAAAGCTGGTTAGAATGGAAAGTTGGCCGTCCCTGATTTACGTTACTTAATATAACCAAAAATGGGATTTGGGACTAGAAATAAACTCAGTCGTCCTTAATTGTCTACAGACGCTTCTTAAAACCCTGTGGACTTTGTGGGCTCCTTTGACACATATTGAGAAGGTCTTAGTGCATAGAGATCAAAGCATCCCACCTTCAAATTAATTACAAAAAAAACTTCATCCAACCTATTCCTAGTGAATTAAAGGGATACTGTCATGGGAAAACATGTTTTTTTCAATACACATCAGTTAATAGTTCTGCTCCAGCAGAATTCTGCACTGAAATCCATTTTTCAAAAGAGCAAATGGATTTTTTTTTATATTTAATTATGAAATCTGACATGGGGCTAGACATATTATCAGTTTCAAGCTGCCCCCAGTCACGTGACCTGTGCTCTGATAAACTTCAATCACTCTTTACTGCTGTACTGCAAGTTAAAGTGACATCACCCCTCATTCCCCCAGCAGCCTAACAACAGAACAATGGGAAGGTAACCAAGATAACAGCTGCCTGGTAGATCTAAGAACAACACTCAATAGTAAAATCCAGGTCCCACTGAGACACATTCAGTTACATTGAGTAGGAGAAACAACAGCCTGCCAGAAAGCAGTTTCATCCTAAAGTGCTGGCTTTTTCTGAAAGCACATGACCAGGCAAAATAATCTGAGATGCTTCTACACGCCAATATTACAACACTTGTTGGATTAGGAATTCAATTTTACATGGTAGAGTGAATTATTTGCAGTGTAAAAAATAAATATTACACCATAAAAATCATGACAGAATCCCTTTAAATACACACACGTCCCGGCTACAATAAAGTCTTCCAACTCCATCGACTGTAAACAGGATAAATCTCCCCTTGGGTAGGATTGAATACATCACTAGTATGGTCTAATTGATTTATATCTCCAGGCTTTCAAGGGTAGGAAAACATTGCAATATGCCCATCTCTGTGAATTTCACAGTCAGTTTGTTCTTTTTTTTATCAGTAAGGGGCCTAAAAGTGTCCTTAAAAACATCACTGCCGTTAGTAAAGTAGCCTTTTGTATAAAGAGCGGCTTTAGATACAGCCCTTTCAGCCCAGGACCCCCTAAGGAGCTAAGTTAAACGGTTGAGATCACTTCTCCTCTCGGGAAAAGATATCTGTGGCTGAAAATCATGGGATGCCTTTCCCGGTTTCCTTGAGGATGAATTCTTTGTCATATCAAGCTGAAAATATTTCAACAAAGCGCTGGGTATTTTGAGGTTGGAGCAGCGTCTATAAACTTGTGTGTTTTACTTGAATCTGAGCATAGAAGATGCTGCCACCATTGTTTTCCTTGATAAAAGGTCTCTTGTGTTTCTGGGTAACAATAAATGTTTAAAGGTTCAACTTTTTGGCCAATAACGAAGTTGAGATTTTGGCCGTCCGGAATCAGTGTTTCCGTAATCATATCGTATGTGAATCCGATAGGATCTTTAAAATGATACTGTCATGATTTTTATGGTGTCGTTTTTATTTCTAAAAAACACTGTTTCCACTGCAGATAATTCACTCTACCATATAAAGTTTTATTCCTAATGCTATGACCACCAGAGGGCGCTGGTTCCTTAAAGTCTTTGGATGATGTTTCCTTGCTGGATTAATCATGGCTGCTCCCTGCAACATAAGGAGACCATAATCTGCAGATATATAATGCTCCTTGTGCAGATTATACAATGACAATATTTTTAAATTAACATTAAACTAAATCTTATCCCTTCCTGCAACGAAGATACAGTTTCCCTTTAAGCGTTTCCATTCATTTGTCCGTGATTGTATTTTCAATTTCAAGACCAAAAATAGCTTTGAAATCCATTAAAAAAACAATATATATATATACATGAGCCAATCTGTTGTTATCAGCTGTGAACTTCAGTTTCCGTGTGAATGGAACGAGGCTACAGCAAACGTCACATCAGGAAAGAGAATGAAGGAAAAGGCCTGCTATTAATAAATCCGTGACAATTACACACTGGAGCACTTGTACAGAAATCTAGACACAGCGGGTTACAATTATTTATAAACGGGAGGTGTATATATATATATACATATATATATATATATATATATATATATATATATATATATATATATATATATATATATATATATATGTATGTATATATATATATATATATATATATATATATATATATACAATATCAAAACAGGGGGGTTGTGGGAGCACTCTAAAGGCTTTAAAGTATATATAAGTATAATAAATGCTATTGCATATGTACCCAAAACAGGGGTTATTTTGTTACAAAGTTATGATCATAAAATTGATAAGCCACCATACCACGTCAAGGTAAACCCCGAATTATTTTTTATGTGCATTTTAGCATTACCTGTAATCAATGTCCATTGAACGCTGTTTTTTCACTGAGGGCTAAATCCTCCCCAGCCAGCAATCAGGCTTTTAAAGGACAGATATTCCCAAAACAAACGCCCAATTTTAAAAGCATAGGATCACCACTAGTTTAAAGGGGGAGGTATGGGGTGCTACAACCACTGAAGCTATGCCACAGCTCCTGGCTAAATATAAAATATCAAAACAGGGGGGTTGTGGGAGCACTCTAAAGGCTTTAAAGTATATATAAAAGTATAATAAATGCTATTGCATATGTACCCAAAACAGGGGTTATTTTGTTACAAAGTTATGATCATAAAATTGATAAGCCACCATACCACGTCAAGGTAAATATCTCTCCTTTAAAAGCCTGATTGCTGGCTGGGGAGGATTTAGCCCTTAGTGAAAAAACAGTGTTCAACGGACATTGATTACAGGTAATGCTAAAATGCACATAAAATATAAAACAAGTTAGGGACCGCCATTCGGGGTTTACCTTGACGTGGTATGGTGGCTTATCAATTTTATGATCATAACTTTGTAATAAAATAACCCCTGTTTTGGGTACATATGCAATAGCATTTATTATACTTATATATATACTTTAAAGCCTTTAGAGTGCTCCCACAACCCCCCTGTTTTGATATTATATATATATATATATATAGCACTGTCACAGTGAGAAGGAAATAGATAAACGGGGTGGAAATGTCTCTTAATAAGGATCCACGGACATGGGGAGATTTAACAGAGGTGACAGAGTCTATTCATAATCAATGGCTCACTAAGCATTACAGATATTCCCAGCCGGTGATTCCATAAGAGGCCGTTGGACTCCCAGCTGCCTGTGATAGTCAGCAAGTGCTGCTGCGAGTGCTGCTGGGAGTTGTAATTTCTAAACCAGAAAGTGCACAGCAGTAGTGTAACTAGATGTTACTGGGCCTCACAGCAAATTAATTTTAGGGTCCTCAACATATCCAGAGCTTGTCCTGTTTTACCAGTTGAGATTGCTCAATAATTGGGGGCCTCCTATAACTCCAGGCCCCCCTGCAGCCGCAGGGTCTGCTCCCTCTGTAGTTACGCCCCCTCATTAAAAGTCGTTTTGTCCTGACGCGTTTCGTATCAATAGACACGTAATCATAGGCAAACATTCTGCAGAATAAATACAGTGTTATAACTTGCACTGTTGTGGCTAATCTATTGGCAATAAAATGCCTCCATAGCTTTCCTTCTCCTTTAATGAGAAATTTCAGTATCCATTAATAAAACAGGACAATCGCTGGATATGTTGAGGGCTCTAAAAATAATTTATTTTGTGGGACCCAGTTACAGATCTAGTTAGATCACTGGGAGAGAGACAGCAACAAACACACTGAGACTGAGGAACAGGGAGAGACTGCAGTGTAACAGATAAACAGAATGTGTGGGAGAAAGGAAGAGGGGGCTGCTAGAGAAAGAAAGAGTAAAGGAGAGGGATATAAAGAGAAGGGAATGGAAGAGAAAACCTGGGAAAGAAGTGGGAAGGGATAGTGACCAGTGTCGGACTGGCCCATCAGGATACCAGGAAAACTCCCGGTGGGCCCAGGTGTCAGTGGCCCCTCATGCTGCTAAATATTTGACCTATTTCATGGTCATTCCCTATTTCTATGAGAACAAAGAGGCTAAATAGATGGAATAATAGATTATAGGAGACTAATATAAACAGACTAGGAGAATAGAGATTGAATGAGGAGAAGAGGAATAATAGTGTCCCTGGTCTAAGGTTTTTGGGTGGGCCCCTAGTCTAAGGTTTTGGGTGGGCCCCAGGTCTAAAGTTTTTGGATGGGCCCCTGGTCTAAGGTTTTGGGTGGGCCCCTGGTCTAAAGTTTTTGGGTGGACCCCTGGTCTATGGTTTTGGGTGGGCCCCTGGTCTATAGTTTTTGGGTGGGCCCCTGGTCTAAGGTTCTGGGTGGGCCCCTAGTCTAAGGTTTTGGGTGGGCCCCTAGTCTATGGTTTTGGGTGGGCCCCTGGTCTAAAGTTTTTGGGTGGGCCCCTGGTCTAAAGTTTTTGTGTGGGCCCCTGGTCTAAGGTTTTGTGTGGGCCCCTGGTCTAAGGTTTTTGGTGGGCCCCTGGTGTTCCAGTCCAACACTGATAGTGGCAGCGGGATATGTAGGGGGAGAGTGCTGGTGAGAGAACAGTTGTATTCATGCAGAATACAAACAGGGTATAGGTAGGACCTGCCCGTAAGAAGAGTCACCCTCTGAGGTGCCATATCTCGTGTGCTTGATGGAGCGGGTGGGACAGGACAGACTGACAGGGGCAGCTGAGAGGGACGGACTGGAACACAGGGGACACTGGGACAGACACACAAAACACTCTCTGAGCAGCTCAATATAGACCTTTGTGCCAAAGCTTATTCACAGGCTCCAACCTGTAGATCAGGCGCCGTGTTTAATATATACTTAATATATTACAGACTTTCTGTGGGAGCATTAGGCCACATCCAGGCGGAGATCTGTCCAGAAGACTCAAAGACTTACATTGTATTCAAAGTCCAAATCAGAGGAATAGGGAAATGTACCGGGGGTTCCCAAATCAGTGAGGGCCATTTCCGAATCAGCACAGAGAGTTATCAGGTAATGTAGCACTTGCCTTGATATTGGGACATATACAGAATAAATATATATATATATACAGTATATACTGAAATGAGACTGCAATGGGCCAAAACGGACTCACACAACCTGTGCTGCTGCACAATGGATCCGTTGCTACAGGTAGTTTCTTTGATTTTGCTCAAATAGGAATTTGCTGAGTATTAGACAAATCCAACACTGATGGTATTGACTGGGGACTGGGCTTATTCAGTTAACACAAAACCCCAATCACGTGCTGATTTGAGTACTGGCACATCTGTGTTCCTAATCCAGCTTGCCATCTGTGCAGCATTGCCCTTCATTCTCTTTTATATTGAAAGTGAAATGCTTCATATGATATCACTTAGCTTGTGAATAACAATCATTGGCACAGTAACCTTGGTTCTTAGAATGATTATATTGGATCACTCGGGCCGCTCCAGGTGGGATCTCTGGGTCCCCTCATCTCTCAATTAGCACTGATATGTACTGTAGCACCAAGAGGAAGAAATTAAACCATCCAGTGACTTCTAATATCCTTATCATTTACAGTAGGGGGTACATTATCCCTTATAATACATGAGTGATACTCAGAGTTCCCTGTATAACTCAGCCTGCAGCCTTATGCCTTTATATGGTCACAGAACAACCCCTCAGTGACTTCTAATATCCTTATCATTTACAGTAGGGGGTACATTATCCCTTATAATACATGAGTGATACTCAGTGTTCCCTGTATAACTCAGCCTGCAGCCTTGTGCCTTTATATGGTCACAGAACAACCCCTCAGTGACTTCTAATATCCTTATCATTTACAGTAGGGGGTACATTATCCCTTATAATACATGAGTGATACTCAGAGTTCCCTGTATAACTCAGCCTGCAGCCTTGTGCCTTTATATGGTCACAGAACAACCCCTCAGTGACTTCTAATATCCTTATCATTTACAGTAGGGGGTACATTATCCATTATAATACATGAATGATACTCAGAGTTCCCTCAGTGACTTCTAATATCCTTATAATTAGAGTCTCAGTCCATAGACATTTGGGGTGACGTAAGCAAGAGCAGCGTGTTGGTGACTATTCCATAGGAGAACAATTTACAGTTGAGGCCACTATAGGTGAAGAACTTTAGGAAGCGCCAGGAAGGTGTAAATGGTGGAGTCTGAAGAAAGGAAAGAAGGAAGAAGTGGAGCAGATGGAGGGGCAGTGATTCCATGGCCGGAATAGATAGAGACTGCGGGGACATGATTAGTTCAGCAATAGAGAGCAGTGACTGAGATGTTATTGGGTCCTACAGAAAAATCCTTTGGGAGGCCAGTACTGGGGACGGTGATCTGTTTCTCGCATACAGTAGGGGCCCTCGATGGGCCCTCAATTTCCCTACTGTCCTTGGACCAGAGTGTGGATACCCTTGACATGAATACTAAACATATCCAAATATGAATTCAGTGAGTAACAATATTTATAATAACCAAGGATATTTTCTAGGAAAGGGGCCCCTCTGAAAACAATCCTTCCCTAAAACAAGTCCCCTAATGCCGCCACTCGCAAACTTTTCCCACAATTCCCTGTTAAACGTTTTGCTTCTGTCCAAATCCACTGGCCGCCCCTTTTATACACTGTCCCTGTACATTCCCGTCAACACAAACCACTTCTTGTGCCTTCTCCCCCCGACCTCCCTCCTCATCCTCCCTGTGCTCTGATTATCATCACCCCCCGGGGCGGAGGCTACACAGAAATCACTTGACACTGACAATGTCCCCAGGCAAAGTGACATTAGCCTGCGTGTGACCTGGGAGAGACGGACAGGGTGGGGGACACCATTGCAGTTATAGGAGAGGGGGGGGGGAGAAGTTCATCAGAAAAATGTGTCCGACTGTAGAGCCTGGCAGAGCCCAGCCACACACGTGCCCCCGTGACTACCCACTGGATTTCACTGATCTCATTTACTCGTATATATAATAAATATCTGTACAGTGTAATATTGACTTGGGAAAATGTATAAGGGCTTTGCCACCAACAGAAAGTGCCCTAAAACTGACCCTGGAGCATTTTAGGGGCTGACATATATGACAATATCATATACTATATGTCACTGCTTACAAACATGGGGTATATTATATGATATTGGCTGGTGGCAAGCCCGGACTGGAAATCTGTGGATTGTATATTCTACTGTACATGTCCTTGTATATCCTACTGTATATTTCCTTGTATATCCTACTATACTGTACATTTCCTTGTATATCCTACTGTACATTTCCTTGTATATCCTACTGTACATTTCCTTGTATATCCTACTGTACATTTCCTTGTATATCCTACTGTATATTTCCTTGTATATCCTACTATACTGTACATTTCCTTGTATATCCTACTGTACATTTCCTTGTATATCCTACTGTACATTTCCTTGTATATCCTACAGTATATTTCCTTGTATATCCTACTGTACATATCCTTGTATATCCTACTGTACATTTCCTTGGAAATCCTACTGTATATTTTCCTTGTATATCCTACTGTACATTTCCTTGTATATCCTACTGTATATTTCCTTGTATATCCTACTGTATATTTCCTTGTATATCCTACTGTACATTTCCTTGGAAATCCTACTGTACATTTCCTTGTATATCCTACTGTACATTTCCTTGTATATCCTACTGTATATTTCCTTGTATATCCTACTGTACATTTCCTTGTATATCCTACTGTATATTTCCTTGTATATCCTACTGTACATTTCCTTGTATATCCTACTGTACATTTCCTTGTATATCCTACTGTACATTTCCTTGTATATCCTACTGTATATTTCCTTGTATATCCTACTATACTGTACATTTCCTTGTATATCCTACTGTACATTTCCTTGTATATCCTACTGTACATTTCCTTGTATATCCTACAGTATATTTCCTTGTATATCCTACTGTACATGTCCTTGTATATCCTACTGTACATGTCCTTGTATATCCTACTGTACATATCCTTGTATATCCTACTGTATATTTCCTTGTATATCCTACTGTACATGTCCTTGTATATCCTACTGTACATTTCCTTGGAAATCCTACTGTATATTTTCCTTGTATATCCTACTGTACATGTCCTTGTATTTACCACTGTACATTTACTTGTGTATCCAACTGTACGTTTCCTACTGTATCAACTAATAGTAGCATTCGGTATTCTGCATAGTGAGCCTTATTTACATGAATATTTATTACTATTTACCCCTATAAGGGTTGCCCTAAGAAACTGATTGCCCCACAGTTTTGATATAAATAATAGTTGAATGCTTGTTTTTTTTAATCCTTTACATAGGGCTTTACAGATATTATACAACATTGGCGTCAGTCCCTGCCCCAGTGGAGCTTACAATCTAAGGTCCCTATCACATTCACACACCCCAGAGGCAATTTTATCAGGAGCCAATGAACTTGCCTGTGTGTTTTGGGAGTAGGGGAGAAAATCAGTAGAAACTGGAGGAAACACAGGCAAGAACAGGCTCCAGGTCTCTCAGGCACAGGGAAACCCTTTTTTAATTCAGCAAGAGAAGATCCATCAAAGACGGCACTTGGTTTCTGAACTCATAAATGATTAGTATACGGTTCTATTAAATTTTTATTACCCACAGGCCAGCAGTGAATGTAATGCCTGTTGCCATTTATAAGGGAACCAGGGAATTCCATACTAATACAGAAGCTGTAGGTTTGCCGTCCTTTCATAAAGGAAACTGTCAGTTGACATACTACATGTATATATTCTCCAATACAATTTTGCACAGCATAGCTAATATAACAGGGATTTTCTATGGTAAGAGCAGTAGTTGTTGAATTGTCTCCCTGAAGCCTGTGTATTGGCAGAAACATTTCAAGAAAGGACCTTTTAAGTAAACGTAAAAAATATAAGGCTACCAATACAGTGAACTGATGATCCAGACCAGTAAGAGTTAACGGCTCTTCTAGGAAAGACCTCCAGGCATATCGTGGGAACGGTGGTCTTTCAGCAGATGCCATTGATGAGATGCTACAAACCAGAGTGACCATCATTATCACTGATACAATGACAACAGAAAGAGCAGCTGCACATGTCAGCACTTCAATAATTTAAACTTAGATGATAGAATTTTGCATAAGAGTATAATGTGAATGCTGCTTTATCTATATATATATATATATATATATATATATATATATATATATATATATATATATCTAACGGTTCCTATATGTTTAGTGTTTTTCTTTTTATCTATTATCTATCAATATTGTCTATCAATACATTCATCATCTAGTTTTTGTCTTTGTTTGTTGCTGTATAATCACCTGGCTATCTAATGTCTTTTTTTCCTTTTTTTCCTTCCTTCCTTCCTTCCTTCCTTCCTTCCTTCCTTCCTTCCTTCCTTCCTTCCTTCCTTCCACCCTTCCTTCCTTCCTTCCTTCCTTCCTTCCATTCTTAATTCCATCCATCCGTCTATCCTTCCTTCCTTCCATTCCATTCCATCCATCCATCCATCCATCCATCCATCCTTCCTTCCTTCCTTCCATTCCTTCCTTCCATCCTTCCATCCTTCCTTCCTTCCTTCCTTCCTTCCTTCCTTCTTTCCTTCCTTCCACCCTTCCTTCCTTCCTTCCTTCCATTCTTAATTCCATCCATCGGTCTATCCTTCCTTCCTTCCATTCCATTCCATTCCATCCATCCATCCATCCTTCCTTCCTTCCATTCCTTCCTTCCATCCTTCCTTCCTTCCTTCCTTCCTTCCTTCCTTCCATCCTTCCTTCCTTCCTTCCTTCCATCCATCCATCCTTCCTTCCTTTCTTCCTTCCTTCCTTCCTTCCTTCCTTCCTTCCTTCCTTCCTTCCTTCCTTCCTTCCACCCTTCCTTCCTTCCTTCCTTCCTTCCTTCCTTCAATTCTTAATTCCATCCATCCGTCTATCCTTCCTTCCTTCCATTCCATTCCATCCATCCATCCATCCATCCTTCCTTCCATCCTTCCATCCTTCCTTCCTTCCTTCCTTCCTTCCTTCCTTCCTTCTTTCCTTCCTTCCACCCTTCCTTCCTTCCTTCCTTCCATTCTTAATTCCATCCATCGGTCTATCCTTCCTTCCTTCCATTCCATTCCATTCCATTCCATCCATCCATCCATCCTTCCTTCCTTCCATTCCTTCCTTCCTTCCTTCCTTCCTTCCTTCCTTCCTTCCTTCCTTCCTTCCTTCCTTCCATCCTTCCTTCCTTCCTTCCATCCATCCTTCCTTCCTTCCTTTCTTCCTTCCTTCCTTCCTTCCATCCTTCCTTCCTTCCTTCCTTCCTTCCTTCCTTCCATCCTTCCTTCCTTCCTTCCTTCCTTCCTTCCATCTATCCGTCTATCCTTCCTTCCTTCCATTCCTTAGTTCCATCCTTCCTTACTTCCTTCCATCCTTCCTTACTTCCTTCCATCCTTCCTTCCTTCCTTCCTTCCTTCCATCCTTCCTTTTTTCTTTCTTTCTATCTTTAGTTCACATGAGTGCAGTACAATGCAGCTCATACAGAAATATTAAGGAGAAAGGCAATTGCTAGGCCTGTCTATGGCAAGTGGAATGTATAGAGGATGCCATTACTAAATGCCCACGTGGCACGCAGACACGAGTGTGTGACTGCATATAGAGATGTAGCTCGTGTTAGCACATTGACAGCTCTACAAACCTGTTACCATGCAACCCTCCTCTCTCCTCCCTCACTGCTCTCCTCTCCCGACTCCCCCCCCTCATACCGTCTGTCACAAGCCCCTCACCCACCCTCACCAATATAGAAGCTCTCTGCTCGCTGAGCATTCTGGGTTTGGTAGTTTTTTACTACATTACTGGGATTTTTTATTAAGGGCTTCCACCATTCTTCTAACCATACTGTCCAATATTTCCCATGCAGCGGTCCTGGGAGCTGACATAGCACCTGTTTGTGGGCTGCATTATATCACGATGGTGATGATGTCATACAGAGCAGTGTATGGAGGCCATCAGCCGGCAGGGGGCTGTAAATATAACCTTTGAAGTATGCTAATTGTTATGTATTCAGTGATTATTTGTATGTGAAACTACATATGTGAACAGATTTGTTCTATGGCACATGGAATGGATTTTCTATTGTGGTAAACGAGCAGCGCTGCTGCTATTGAGACGACTATAGCCTAAAATCACTTTGGTTTTTCCTATTTAATACACTGCATTCACCCTAATCTTAGATCTATATGGGACTGAAGTTATGCCATGAGCCATCCAGACAAAAATAAAAGCTAGTGAGCTCCACTGTGCAGGGGCGTAAGTACAGAGGAAGCAGACCCTGCGGCTGCAGGGGGACCCAGGAGGTATAGGGGGCCCACAAGGCCCTAATTATTCAGCAATTTTAATATATATTGGCAAAACAGGACATACTCTGTATATGTTGGGGCCCTAAAACTAATTTGCTGTGGGGCCCAGTGTATACTTTTATATATATATTGTACTTTTATGTACTGTACAGCGCTGAGGCTCCTTAACAGTGTTATACAAGTTATACGTGCATACATACACTCCCTTTTGGGTCTGTAGTTCAAAACTGCCCACAGATTCTGGATTATTGGGGAGGTATGACATCGAGAGGTGCCAACAATTGATTTGGGATCACTTTGAGCATGTAACTGGCAAAATGCCTGACATCTGTCTTGCTACCATAGGCATTAAGCTTTAAACTGGCCCTAGAAACTGCCCCTGTTACACAATGTGCATCCGCATGCAGTCTCATCTAATAATCTATTAATAATTATTTATAAGTTGAAAAATCTGACCAAGTGCATTAACCCATACTAACCAAACGGAGATTGGCTTCTGTTATTTTATCTGCTTTAGACTGATCCCAGTTAATTGTTGATTGATTGCTTCTGTGTTACTGCATTTGGACATATTGGTTCATTGTGAATAAAACGACTTGTAGCCTCTGACTGATGACATGTAGAGTTCCACCTTAATGCAACTGTCAAGCACTTACTGGCGGTTGGATGGTCATCCATGCTGCCGCTCCCATATTCCCATATTAGATTTGTTGTTTCTGGTGCTACTAACCTGTAAAGCTAAGATAGATAGATAGATAGATAGATAGATAGATAGATAGATAGATAGATGATAGATAGATAGATAGATAGATAGATAGATAGATAGATAGATAGATAGATAGATAGATAGATAGATAGATGATAGATAGATAGATAGATAGATAGATAGATAGATAGATAGATAGATAGATAGATAGATAGATAGTGATAGATAGATAGATAGATAGATAGATAGATAGATAGATAGATAGATAGATAGATAGATAGATAGATAGATAGATAGATAGTGATTGATAGATAGATAGATAGATAGATAGATAGATAGATAGATAGATAGATGATAGATAGATAGATAGATAGATAGATAGATAGATAGATAGATAGATAGATAGATAGATAGATGATAGATAGATAGATAGATAGATAGATAGATAGTGATAGATAGATAGATAGATAGATAGATAGATAGATAGATAGATAGATAGATAGATAGATAGATAGATAGATGATAGATAGATAGATAGATGATAGATAGATAGATAGATAGATAGATAGATAGATAAATAGATAGATAGATAGATAGATAGATAGATAGATAGATAGATAGATAATAGATAGATGATAGATAGATAGATAGATAGATAGATAGATAGAAGATAATAGATAGATGGATAGATGGATAGATAGATAGATAGATAGATAGATAGATAGATAGTGATTGATAGATAGATGATAGTGAGAGAGACAGAGAGAGAGAGAGAGAGAGAGAGAGAGAGAGAGAGAGAGAGGGGGGCCTTGGTTGGGCTCAACACAGAACCAAATGCAGAACCAAAGCAGTTAGAAGCAATAGAACTACCCTGCTGTGGTCCTATCTTCCATGACCGGATCTGGACTGTGTTGAGGCCCTGTGCTCACAAACATTTCAAGAGAAAACTCACTGCGCATGCTGGCTTACATCAGTCAATGACTACTTACTTCCCAGTTATCCTGAAAGCTTTCATATCGCATTCATAATAAATATTCTTCAGTGCTCCATCTTGGTTTCAGGTTGACCATGTTGGATTAAGTGATTTCTTGGGAGCTAAATTTCTGCTCGATTATCCCAGGGGTGTCCAAAAGGTAGATCGGAATCTACCAGTAGACCTTTAGCTGGTGATCAGTAGATCTCAAGCAGGGTTGGACTGGACATGGAGGGGCCCCTGGGTTACTATACTCTGGGCCCCCCTGTGCGCATGCTTAAACGTCTTGGCACACGCTAGTGCGCATGCGTAAACAACTGGGTGCATGCCGCACATGCAAACGTGCAAACGCTGGTGCGCATGCGCAAATGCCGACGTGCATGCGCTACCGGTGCATCAAATTAATTTTTATTGGAGATTGGGGAGGGGGGCTGGGCTCACCGAGTTTTTTCCCATCAACCCGCCGGCCCAGTCCGATGCTGATCTCAAGACACTGTCAACAAAAAAGTTTGTCTATATCACCTCCTATTTCATGCTTTTCCTTCACATATTCATTATGCTAAGGTTACATAAGAAATAGTTGTCTGTTAAATATATAAATTTTCTCATAAATCAATATTCAAGTAATATTTTCCATGGAACAGAAGACTAACAATGCTTTTACGGATGTAGATCATAATGGAACATCGTCATTAAAAGTAGACCTCGCATTAGTAAAGTAAGGACACTCCTGCCTTATCCTATTAATAAAAAGATTCTCATCTGGCCGGTTTCCTAGGCCTCCTGGCGATCCTGTTAGCATACAAATGTAAATGAGAAAGTTGCCTGCTGGATCCATAGTGGAGCATGGAATAAACAGCAAGAGCAAGAATTGCCATGCTTCTAAATTGCCGCACACCCTGGGGGGGTATTGATTTGCACAGGCATCTGCTGACGAATGGGAGGCTGAAGTTGTCGAAATGCAAAAACCCCTTATTTCCCAAATTTCAGCCATCTCCTTCCAATCTGTGTGCATGCTAATATGTGGAACAAGTGTAGTAATATTACACAGATATTAAAATATATATATATATATATATATATAATATACACACAAACAAATATATGTGCATTCTGGAAATGAATACAAATCCTGCTTTGATCTAGTATTTCATTATCACAGAACGATTCTGGTTTTTCCTTTAAAATCCCTTTCTCAGTGTGTGTGTGTGCGATTTATTCAGATCTGCCAACCCTTCTCTCTTTAGGACCCTGCGGGAGACCCTCCACATCACAGAAGGCAGGAAAAAAGGGAGAGAGCAGTGAGAGGGGGAGTGATAGAAAGGGAGGGGGGTCAGTGAGAGAAAGGAGGAAGGAGGATGTTGCTTTTCGTGATGCTAGCTTAGGCCAGGATGCATCAGCTACAGTGATATGGTGGGTGACTTTGCTCCATCGCTCCGCTACATTGTTCCGTTGTTCCATTAAAGAGAACAGAAGATGTTCCTGGCAGAGACAGCGGCTTGATGTGAGAGGAGCAAAGAAAGAGGAGTAGCGGTATTGGTGGTGGAGGAGGAGGAGGAGGAAAGAAGAGGACTATGAGATCTGGGTATCCACATCCTATATGTTCAAAATGATGAAGACGGAGGGTAAGAACCCAGGTGGTGGGCCCAGGAGTTCATCCCCTCATCGGAATGCTTATGAAGTTGGGGTGCAGACATTGTGCTCTGGCCAAGATGGGTTCTCAGAGTCAGAATCTGAGGAGAACCGCAAATTGCGATGCAAATACGGGTCCAATGTTCACCGAATCAAGAACATGTTTCTACAAATGGGGACAACCCCAGGGGGGGCAGAGGTGGACAGTGCAAAGGCCAAGGAAAAGCCATCAAAACTGACATTGCCGCGGGCCGGCAGCCTAAACGAGAATGTCAACCACAGCGCCCTTTTGAAGCTGGGTACCAGTGTTTCAGAGAGGGTGAGCCACTTTGATACCCCTGCGGACAGGCCACCTTCCAAACTGCAGGAGGCCCGCCGGGTCTTCGAGAGAAACCTCCAAGAGAAGGAGACCACCAATCGTATCTTCCTGCGCAAAGAGAGAGGAGGGTTCCAGGATCGAAAACTGGACGTAGTAGTAAGGTTTGGAGGGAGCACAGAGTCGCTTGATAGGCTGGACACGGACGCCGTGTCGCCAACAGTAAGCCAGTTAAGTGCTGTCTTTGAGAACGCAGACCTCCGCAACAACCTTCACAAAATTCCTACCAAGGGTCCAACCAGCCGGCGTACCAGACTCTTCCAGCCTGAGGTAACCAAGGACGTTGACACTGACAAGAAAACCACCGTAAAGGCGGCTGATGGGCCCCAAAGGCCTGGCACGGTTCAGGAAATCTGTAAAATCAAGCCGGTGGAGGTGGAAGAAAGTGGGGAGTCAGAAACAGATGCATTAAATGAAACTGTGGCAGCAAAAGAGGAGAAACCGATCAAAACTGGAACTGAAAATGGGGGTTCAGAGGTCAAGGGGGTGACAGCGCGGGAGGGTGACTTGGAGGAAGATGCTGAAGCAGAAACCGTTGAAGAAGACTATAAAAGGGAAGACTGGTCTGAGGTTGAAGTCATAGAGCTCAGCGCTTACAGTGGACTTGGGGAGGACTCTGGGGGCAGTGGCTTGGAGGAAGATGAGGATGGGTTTTATGAGGCCGTAACAAGCTGCCAGGAGATTGAGGGTCTGTCTGAAGAAGAGGAGCCAGTGCAAACGAGGAAAATACGCTTTAGTACAGCCCCTATTAAGGTAAGTCCGACCCATATAGGCCCAGGTGCCATTTTCTTGTTTAGATAGGACTACAGTGGACGCCTACTATTCTAGCCGATCCTTCTTTCCTTAGTCTGATATTTGTTGAGCCCAGCCATGAAAGGTAGGCTACTAAAAAAAATCCCAGAATCCTTTAAGCGTGGCCTGGCGCTACCTCACGGGGTGGGACGAGACACGAATGCAGAGAGGGATAATCCTCCATTTGCAGATATTGTTTATCTTTATCACATTGTTGCCATGTTGGTAAGTGTAAATGCCTCCCCCACCCACTGCTGCTCAGACACACTCAGCTGACAGAACGAAGGAAGTGTGTGACAATGTGACACTTCCTGCTGCTGCTGCTGTGGGGACAGTGACAGAGTGTGTGTGGGGGAAGGGAATCCCCCTTCACTTCCTGTTATGAGAGATCTATACTGATCCCTCTGTCATGATCACCCCACTGCACTGTCACAGCTGAGCCATATATATATATATATATACACACACACACACACATATATACGTCAGAGATTCTATAACATTAAATCCATGTGGAATTTGCAGGTGTATCCTGCCCAGTGGAGCGTACCATTAGATGTGCCTCAGAGGGGACCATTTCTGTCATGAACAATGCAAAGCAATGCCCGGCGGTTACATTCTGTATTCTGTAATCCCCGTAATCTATACAAGGCTACAGTGCAGCGAGCAGGAATCACACCACGTCAGTAATACAATAGAAGAAATGCTACAGGGGGGCCCCTCTGACAACTGTCTTTGAACGGTGGGGTGCAAATAGGGCCCTTTATGTAGCGAGGCCCTGTTGGGAGTAGGAAGAGTGGGGGACAGACGAGCAGGATAATGACAGAAATAAAAGATGGCGACACAATGTCAGTGTGGCCCTTCAGTTCGGAAAGTCTTAGTGTATATATTAACGGGATACTGTCATGGGAAAACATGTCACAATGCATTGGTTAAAGGAAAACTACACCCCTCTAACAGGGTTAGACTGGGGGGCCCGGGGCCCACCGGGACTCCTGCCCAGAGCCCCCCTCCGGATCCTCTACTGCAACGCTGCGCATGCGCAAAAGGATCCACGCACATGCACAAAGATCGAGAGAGGGGGTCTGGGCCAGCAGGGGCCCACCGGGTTTTTTCCTGTTGTCCCGCTGGGCCAATCCAACCCTGCCCTCAAACAATGTAGGTCTCTATAAAAATATACTGCATAAACAGCTCCTGTGTAAAACCCTGCAGCATGTAAAAAAACATTTTCATAATAATATACTTTTTTAGTAGTATGTGCCACTGGGTAATCATCAATAGAAAACTGCCATTTAATAAAAAATAAAGGCGGCCCTTGGGATCGTAGGATTCACGGTGCACTCGCACATACCAAAGAAACCGTGCATGTTAGGTCACATGAGCCAATGAACAGACAGAGTTCTGACTTTTGCTTCCACACTTCCTGTGACAGTGAAGAGTTTTAGTATTTCTGGTCAGGTGGTCTCTTCCTGTTACAGTTAGAGCTGCAGGATTGTCTGGTCAGGTGATCTCTTCCTGTTACAGTTAGAGCTACAGTATTTCTGGTCAGGTGATCTCTTCCTGTTACAGTTAGAGCTGCAGTATTGTCTGGTCAGGTGATCTCTTCCTGTTACAGTTAGAGCTGCAGTATTTCTGGTCAGGTGATCTCTTCCTGTTACAGTTAGAGCTGCAGTATTTCTGGTCAGGTGATCTCTTCCTGTTACAGTTAGAGCTGCAGGATTGTCTGGTCAGGTGATCTCTTCCTGTTACAGTTAGAGCTGCAGGATTGTCTGGTCAGGTGATCTCTTCCTGTTACAGTTAGAGCTGCAGTATTTCTGCTCAGGTGATCTCTTCCTGTTACAGTTAGAGCTGCAGTATTTCTGGTCAGGTGATCTCTTCCTGTTACAGTTAGAGACGCAGTATTTCTGGTCAGGTGATCTCTTCCTGTTACAGTTAGAGCTGCAGTATTTCTGGTCAGGTGATCTCTGAGGCAGCACAAAGACCATCACGAAATGGTGGTTCAAGGCAAGAGATGTAAAAGGGCAATATTTACTTAAATATATACACCAGTTTGGTAAGATTTTTTAATATGTCACTTAATATGATGTAAACTATCTGTTGCTCAAGTATTTATTTTGGGGGTATAGTTTTACTTTAATAGTGCTGTCCAGCAGAATTCTGCACTGAAATCCGTTTATCAAAAGAGCAAACAGATTTTTTTTATATTTCATTTTGAAATCTGACATGGGGCTGGACATATTGTCAGTTTCCCAGCTGCCCCCAGTCATGTGACTTGTGCTCTGATAAACTTCAATCACTTTTTACTGCTGGGCTGCAAGTTGGAGTGATATCACCCCCTCATCCCTCCCTCCAGCAGCCGAACAACAGAACAATGGGAAGGTAACCAGATAACAGCTCCCTAACACAAGATAACAGCTGTCTGGTAGATCTAAAATCAGCACCCAATAGTAAAAATCCAGGTCCCACTGAGACACATTCAGTTACATTGAGTAGGAGAAACAACAGCCTGCCAGAAAGCAGTTCCATCCTAAAGTGCTGGCTCTTTCTGAAATCACATGACCAGGCAAAATTACCTGAGATGCACCTACACACCAATATTACAACTAAAAAAATACACTTTTTGTGTTAGGAATAAAATTTTATATGGTAGAGCGAATTATTTGCAGTGTGAACAGTGTAATTTAGAAATAAAAACGACACCATGACAGAATCCCTTTAATAATAGGGTGCCACAAAGTTTAGGTACACCACATGGGCGATTTTGTGTGGTCTGTACAGGGGTGCTGATCTCTAAAGCTCTGAATACATTGATATCTATTCTGTAGTGCCTGTGATATTCAGAAGGTCTGCAGCGAGGACTGTATTGCGCAGACATTATCTAACCCCAGAGTCATCAATGAAATATCGATCCAGTCTTGGCTTTGCAAAGCCATAAAACTGGCATCAAGCAGCGGGAGGACTGGGTCGGTATGAGTGTCTGTACCTAAGAGAGAGAGGCCAACAAGCACCTTTCATTTTGCTGTTGGGCCCTTTACATAAGAGTTACCACCGTTAAATGGGAAACACATGGACTTCACATCCTGGATGATGAATTAGCAGTTTATTTAGATGAATGCAGCAGACTGCTTCAGTCTCAGTGCAGCCATGCAGGACGCATTGATAAACCAGCTGCTGTCAAGGGAAGGTTTTTGGGGGATGCTGGGAATTGTAGTTCCATAACAGGCCAGTTTTTTTCCAACTCATTCAGCAGAACGGCAAAACGTGTCAAATTTACCAATCCAATAGCCTTCTCATCTTTCCCTGGGGACATGCTGGAACGGAGCACCGTTAGCGGCTCCCAAGGGAAGGCTTAAGAACCAGAGCATTAGCGGTTTCTCTCAAGGACGTTAAACAAAGAAGTCCAATCTGCGGACCAATAGATGTAGAATTTGGCAAAGATTTGAGCCAGGGCAAATTCTTTCTATGACATGCATTAAAAGTGCTCTCCCTCCCATTGTAAACCATGTCCGCAGACTGTGCCGTTGATATCAATAAAACATATACAGACCCAGGCTACAGTAGGGTCCCAATGTGATCTAAATATGTCCACTTTCCATTATTCACCTATGAAAAATTCAATATTTCTATGTATTGGACCTGCTTTCTGGGTAACCACATGGTGGCACTATACTAAGCCACCCTTGCAACTGAGTAGCCCATGGGGATCTTGTCACTAGCATGTGACACCGACGCTGACGTTGAACATAAAAACCTCTCTTTTCTTCACCCATGTGACCATGGTGAAATCATCTCTGTGATAAATGCAATACATTTACTGAATTTGATTGACAGGTCAGCCGGCCAGTGGTATGACAGATGTTTCATGATTCTACTGGTTATCATGATACTGGAGAGATATAGATATATAGAGATAGGCATAGTGATTCCATTCCCACATAGCTTAGGCCAGGGGTCCCCAACCTTTTATACCCATGAGCCACATTCAAATGTAAAAAGAGCTACACAGACACAAAAAGTTCATGGGGTGCCAAATAAGAGATGTGATTGGCTATTTGATAGGCCCTATATTGACTGGAATCCTACAGCTGTTTTTTATGCAACCAAAACTTGCCTTCAAGTCAGAAATTCAAAAATAAAAAATTGCTTTGAGGCCACTAGGAGCAACATCCAAGGGGTTTGGTGGTTAGCCAGTGGTTGGGGATCATTGGCTTAGGCTAATAATAATAATAATAATTGTGTTATAGAAAAGTGTAACTTTGCAGAAGAGCTGCTGTATGAAAAGAAAAAGTTGAGGCCCTTGAGATGAGCCCCACGTTCCTCTGTTGTTCTAGCTTCTTGTCTCAGTTGAGTATCCATTGTCCAGATGTTGTTATCGTGGGCTGAGCTTGAGAGTTCCACAGTGTCGGACGGAATGCCAGGGGCCCACCAGAAAACCTTGGATCGTAGTCTCGTGTTCTCACTCAGCCTCTATTCTTTTCATATTATCATCTATCCTTCCCTCTTGTCCTTGTCAGTCTGGCCCTGCTAAGCTGAGCAGACTCTGTGTTGCACTGAAGCTTTATGGAACTAGCCTGCTAGAGCACCAGGTGATCTACTGGTGGGCGTAGGCACTACTGGGCACAACTAAGGAAAAAATCTGTCCTTTTTTATATTCATCATAGGTAAGGCCCATAACATTTAGCATTTTTGTAAGGGTAGGTCTGGATCTTAGGTTTTCTGGTAGACAGAAGGCCCTATCGATCACTACACTATCTAAGAAAAAATCCACTGGAGAAAATTCTGTATAAAATTAAAATGATTCCACTGCACATTCATGTTGACAACACTGTATATTTCAGAGATGTCAAATCAACATGGGGTTGGTTGACGTCTCTGCTGCTGCCAAGTAGATATAGTTGAATTTCCTACATTTCTAACATTTTCTTTGCCCTGATTCACAGCTCACAGTATATTTTAAGGAGAAAAGCAATCACACCCACAACCTTGCTCTCACCACCAGCCGCCCCTCCAGCTCTGCACACCCCACACTCTTTCTTTTTTCCTCTTTGCTGAAGAAGATGCCTTCCTCTTTTTAAGTACATTTCTTTGCTGCTTGATCAAGTGACACTACAATTTCTACAATCTACTATGTTTAAATAACCGTGCCGAAGGGCAAAGCTACATTTTAAACCTTCTCGATTTCTTTGCTGCCTTGGATCCTGTAGACCACTACCATGTTCAGTATAGCACCCCTCAGTTATCCTCCTGCTGTCAAGGCCAGAAATCGTTTGTCCCATCTGGGTGACTGGGTCACAGATACCAGAAGGTATACTGAAGGGCTAGAAGGCCTTCAACCAAAAGAACAATGTACTTCTACAGTATTTTTGCGGGTGAAAGCTGCTCTTCAACCCTCGGGCTCTCTAGAAGGGGTCCCACTAGGCTAAGACTTTGTTCTTCTTACTGTACTCAGCTCACAGTCAGTAACATCTAATAATTCACAAATGTAACAACACCATTATATTATATCCACTACACATAGACATTTTGAGTGACCTTTTTACCCAACACTATTGTTCATTAGCCATGGGAAATTACTTTTTATTATTATTTTAAAAATATTGCTAGAGAAATTCCCCTCCTTAATCCAGATACCTGCCAAATCCAATCTACGATTCTGCAACCTCCCCATTCCCCCACGTGTTTACTCACCTAATTGTATATATGTGATCATCACATTTCCAGTCAATTCACAATGCTTTTGCCGCAATATTCTGCTTAACCTGTTGACTCCACTCAGCAGATTGATGGAAAATTAAGCTCCTTTTGGTTATCTGATACAATTAAATTCACATGGTAATGTCTTTGTGTTGCCTTCACTCAAGTAGCACATTACCACTAATACATCACCTTACAACAGTAGACTTCTTCTTTGCCTGGTGAGGCCTCCAAATCCCACAGTTAGTTTCAGATTGAATCTCTGACCACCTTTGGTCAGAGTGGACACAGTGGAACTTACTGGTTGCTGGTTTGGGTGAAATGAATGACCTGTGAGTGGATCAGGTGTGTAGCCTAATATATTCTCGGGATAATTCTAGGGCACTTTTCCCAAACCCCACTAAGAGGTTCAACATTTGGCCAAGGTCTCTTTTACCCCAATACTTGGTTATGAATAAATTAAGTTATTGTTTTAATGTTCTTATTAGATCTATTCGATTTTTTAAAGGCGCTCTTTAAAATGGTTCAGAATCCCTATATAATAGATAAGTGGTTTCTAGGCATTTTCAGCTCAAGGTCTCCAGGGAGGTTCAGCCTTCGGTCAGGCCCTTAGCTTATCACACAAATAAAGAGAACCATTGGTGTTTTGGCCATCCAACCAGATTTCATGAACATCTAGGACGTCAGATATGCATATAACCTATATCTCACCCTTACTGACCTTCAAGCTGGTCCTTCAGACAATAAACCTGAGGTCACCAAGGGAAATCATCATTCCTTGGGGTAACAAAGCACCTAAAAATACCTTCCCCTCTGTATGCATTCTACCTGGTCTTCCATTTGGGTGGGACACTTTTAGAAATGTATTCCTTGGTGGGCTGCCCTGTGTCATATTATTTTTAAAAATTGCCATGCATATAAAAGGTAAGGTCTATCCTCCATAAGCTGGAGAACTGGGTACGTGGGTGGATTTCTATATGCATAAATGAACATTTGTACGTCTTTTTCTGGATACATTACTAGGCATGTTTCCAGAGGAAAAATGCTCATTTAATTTGCTAGATTTGATCATTTTTATTTTGTTTCTATAAAGTCTTTTCATTTTTCCACAACATCAACTGAACAATGACTATACATTTTCCCGTTGACCATTTGTTACGTTATTCTGAATAGGAATCATTTGTTTTCATAGGTTCCTTCACTTTTGGCCAATCCCGCTAGTATAAGATCTCCTGAAGCCACTTGTGTACATGTATTTGAGTCATGCCGGATAAGTAATTAGCATCTCATTAAAATTGATTTAATTGTTTCCTATTAGGCAAACCCCATTGCTGAATGCTCTCATACCAACAATGGAACTTATTTTACCCTGTTGTCAATAGGCAACTATACGTACTTCACTCATATGGATTGTCCCTAATAGACAGGAGAAGGCCATGAAGAAATATTAACATGGTCACAGTTTTCAATCTCTAATGTATAATGGAAGATGGAACTATCTTTGGACAATCTTTTTTCTGTTGCGTTCTTTTTAAGGTGTATAGCACGTATTCCAATGAGGATTATGACCGGCGTAACGAGGATGTGGACCCCATGGCGGCCTCGGCTGAGTATGAGCTGGAGAAGCGGGTGGAGAGGCTGGAACTGTTCCCCGTGGAGTTAGAGAAAGGTAAAGCAAAAGATTAATGGGAAAGAATCATGCATCTACATTTAGATTTCCACCAGCTCAATTCTAAGGCGTTTCTTGGTTGTCAACTGGACCCTAAATGTCTCAGTACACTTCCCTACTGTTCAAATCTCTTTTTGCCCTGATATAAAGCACAGGGTAGAAGATAACCTAGGCAAAAGGACCATTCTCCGTTGGTTGGCCTTAAACAGTCGCTATTAAAAAGCATTGTGAGCATTCCCCTGCCAGCCTGTTTGCTGTTCTTGCAGAGTCTGATGTTGCTGTTAGGAAAAGGAAAAGCTGATCTGATGATGGGAAGTAGATAAATTCTAATATCCGCTTATTCAAGCACAAGTCAGTTCCCCAGGTTTGTTGCTTGGCTGGTTTCTGCTGCTTTGCTTCCAGAACCAGAATTGCAGAGAACAGCAACAGTCAGACACTGCTTTCTATCCCAATTATATTTATATGGGGTGTTTTTTGATGATAGTTCCCCTTTAAGGCACACAACTGACACACAGAGTCTGCTTCATATCTAACAAAGTATTTAAATACATATCTGACCCTCATTATATAAACATTACGTTCTCTGGGCCTGTTTAGCTTCATACCCCACTCATTCCCTACAGACTCCCAGCATATGAAGTCCCTCTTCTCTTCTTCTTACTCTTAATACGGCACCAACACATGCACAAAGTACTTCTCGGCACCAGTAGAGCTCACAATCTAAGGTCCCTGTAACACTTACATGACAGACAAAGTTTAACTCCATCAGGAGCCAATTAACCTGCCTGTATGTACTCAATGCACATGTTAAAATTAATTTATTCCCTTATAGTTATTGTGCATAAACTCTTCTGTTTATATACCCGGTCCACAAGTACAATCCATTGATACCCAATCATTGTGTATCTCTGTAGACTCTGAGGGTCTTGGAATAAGTATCATCGGGATGGGAGCCGGAGCTGACATGGGACTGGAGAAGTTGGGGATATTTGTCAAGACGGTGACAGAAGGTGGAGCAGCCCACAGAGATGGCAGGTACAGTGTTCAATTGTGTTACTATTAATATCTGAAAACTACACTTCTGCTTGTTAATTTGGAGGACTTAATCACTCAGAGGGGTGTTAGAACTCAACACTGCTGCTGAGCTCTAACACCCAATATCATAGAATGGATTTTGACTTCTCATGCTTCTTCTCTAGAGCAATTGGCTGCCAAGGGATAACTGAAAGCTGAATATATCTCACTATTCCACCACTAGGCAATTTCCATACCAATAACATCCACGCATAATTGACTTCTAGTTTCTCTTTACTTTTATCCTCCAGGATCCAAGTGAATGATCTTTTAGTCGAAGTCGATGGGACCAGTTTAGTTGGTGTCACTCAATCATTTGCTGCTTCTGTCTTGAGGAACACAAAGGGACGTGTAAGGTGAGGTTTGGCGTAATTCCATATAGTATCTAATAACCACTGGTTACTACACAATGGAATAGGCTGGTCCCACCATGAGTTCATAGTTTGCTATCTTGGCTCTTATTACAAATAATAACAACCCTGTCTAAGAAAATAAAGAACAGGATTGTTTGCAGCAATAGCCATTCAGTCATGTTCACAACTGAATGAAAGATATCAGCCATGTATTTATTAACAGTGCGAAAAATTGTATTAGGTTTCTAATTGGTCGGGAAAAGCCTGGAGAACAAAGTGAGGTGGCCCAGCTGATTCAACAGACTTTGGATCAAGAAAGGTGGCAGAGGGAGAATATGGAACAGCGATATAATCAGTGCAATGAGGATGATGAAGAGGTGAGTATGGTAAACTAGAAGGCAGTGAAAAGTGAGTAGGAGTTATAGACCCATGGGCGAACTTCTTACATTGAAATGTAAATAGGACAACTGAGATACTAAATAGAACTCCATCCAGCTTAATGGAAGCAACAAGTAGCAGGGAAATGTTTGGGTTGGAAGTAATGATATACAATCATCCTAAGAGATGCCTGAATATCACTGGTACAATAACGGTGGGATTATTACAAAAATGCAGTAACCAGAGGCAAAGGTATAGTGGTACTAAATAGGAAACTCTTGAAGACAGAAGTGGAAGTTGGTGGAAGGTTCTTCTTTGAAGCAAGTTATTTGCTGCTTTTAATATGAAGGTCGAGTTGAGTTAGAAAAGATTGTGTTCTTAATATTTCAGACTGGGGAGTATGCAACTGATGAAGAAGATGAAGAGATGAGCCCTATGTTCCCAGGCGGGGAATTGGCTATTGAAGTGTTTGAACTTCCAGAAGGTGAGGATGCACTGTCCCCAGTGGAGATGGATCCTGAGAAGCTGGTGCACAAATTTAAAGAGGTAACTGTCTCTGGCATCCAAAAGAAGGCCATTAACTAGGTGGAATTCCAGACTAGATATCAAGTAATTTGTGTTCCCTTCCACAGTTGCAGATCAAACATGCAGTGACTGAGGCTGAAATTAAACAACTAAAAAGAAAGGTGAGAGAACAATATCTCCATGGACAAAATTGTGTCATTTCTACCAGCATCTTCCATGTTGCAACTACTTTCTACCCACTTTTTCAACCAGCATTCCCAAACAAACATATAGTTCCCAAGATCTGACTTGTTCCTGGTCCATTTTCAAGATCTATGACTGCCCTGCCAACTGAAACTCCTTATTGTTTGTATGTCCTATCATGTACAGCTATCTAATAGACTTTCTCCTTGCAGCTGGCAGGTCTTGAGCAGGAACGTTCTCGTTGGAGGGTGGAAAAGGCTCAGTTGCAGCAAAGTGTTCAGGAGAACAGGGAACGTGTGGAGAAACTGCAGGGGTATTGGATGGAGGCTCAGAATTTGTGCCAAGCGGTGGATGAACACTTAAAGGAGACACAAGCCCAGCACCAGGGACTGGAGCGCAAGTATGGCAAAGCAAAAAGACTCATCAAGGACTATCAGCAAAAGTAAGGAGTCCATAAACCCAGAAGAAACCTTCCAATGTACTTGTTTTTTTTAGTATCATTTTCATTTCTCATTTTCCCTTATACCTTAACCTTTATTTCATATTTTAATACTTGGTGGTTAATCTATTAGAAAGTGGTGTCCTGAGACAGCCTGCAGCTGGTCTTTACTTCCCTCTCACCATGCTAAAATTTAAAATGCAATTTGGTCATGAGAGGTCATCAACTAGACACAGATAAGGTTCCTACAGACTTTAACAGAACAGCATCATGTACTGTAGGCAATGCCATTAGATGGCTAATATAATAAGGATACTACGGTTTTTGGTTGAAACCAAAAATGAGTTTCTCCTGTTAGGCTGGATCTCCATGGTGCTTCATAATGCAGTTATATTTCCTGTTAAAAGGCATTACTATTACATTGAGAAGCTTCCAGTAGGACCATGCAATTATATTTGAGATGAAAATGTGTAATTAATATCTGGGAAGAACCAAACTTAGCATGGCAGCCCACCAGACATAGCTCCTTATATGTTAGGGCCCCTAAACAGTGGCATAGACTGAGTATGTTATAGATGAGGACAAGAATGAAGGGCGTCAAGAATGGCTAAGGGTCTTCTCATATGGAAGACTGGGTGAATATCAGGCACCTTTAAGAAAAGCAGATGGCTTCTGTTCGTACTGTGGGATCAGGTCTAACATGGGGGGCCCAAGAGTTTCTGTAACAAATACCCAGCCTGCTACTGATGAGTCAGCCAGGAAATCCAGAATATCCCCACTCACTAAAATAACCCGGCTTCTGCTATCTGTTTAAAAAAAGAAAGATGGGTGGATAGGAGCGGCAGGGAAGGAGAGCAAAATGTACAATGTTGGCTCAATGCAAATGACAACAGAGTGGGTGTTTCCTGCAGGAATGGCAAGGACCTCAGTCACATATATTATCCACAGTACCGCCATTTCCGATCCTCGTTATTCAAATGCTTCTTTCTTAATTATCAATAACTGGAATAGGAAGATGGACTTTCTAGGACAAGGACTAAAATACCAAGTGAATTCAACGATCCGACACATGGAAAATGATGAGGCCGGTTTGAATAGCCCCTTATCTGGGTAATGGCCTGAAACTGGGACAAATGAGTTTGCAGGTGTAAGAAAAGGGAAAGTAAAGGCAGAAGAAATGAAGCCTTCTATGGCTCAACCTAACATAACATCCTTTAGACAGGTCCTCACCATCATTCTATTTTTGATACCTTTCCATCTTTCTCAACCATCGCGTTAAAGTCTATACACTCCATACAATTAGGTCTCTAAACTATGACTCCAAATCCCAACCAAATTGTCTCTCTAATATATCCATCTCTATCCTTTATCACTTAGTTCTCAAAGCATATGTACATTCTTGTCTTTGTCTCCCAAAATTATCACCATTGTCTGGCCACTACAAGCTCCCAATACATTGTCAACCAGCTTCTCCTTGTAGTCACCACCTTTCCACGTCAGGTGTGTGCCTTCCATTATTTATTTGATTTGTTTTATGTAGCCAATCTTTATTCCTCATGCTAACAATTGTTTTCTATCTCAACCATCTGCATAAATCCTCTCTGCCTACTCTCTACTACTGTATAATTACCACCACCCTCTCACTCAGGTTCCTTTACTAGATTGTTTCTACTTTTTATTGTTCTTCTTATTGACAGTCCTTCCCAGCAACCACTCCAGCTCTTTTCTATCTACCCACATACTAACATGAAAGCATCGCATAAACCAATTATTTGCCACTCCTTCTAGCTCATTGTCTTCCCACTGCACCTGCCAAGTGTATCGGCTCTGCATCTCACATTTATTATCTAATCCATTCTATCTATAAACGTTGTCACCTTTTTTGCCCACAGGGAGCTGGACTTCGTGAAGAAAGAAGAGATGCAGAAACAAACACTGGAGGAGGTTGAGACTGTGCATGCTTCCGAGATCCAGAGGCTACAAGAGAAGGTGATTCTTTGGCTTCATTTATCTATATCCTCTTGTTTAGAATTATCTGTCCTTCAGTATCTGTACATCTTGCCTCTTTTTCACTCTATTTAGTATCTCATTGTAGAACAACACAATCCCTAAAGCTTTCCATACACTGCCAGCTTGCCCAAGTTAGCTCCCATGGAATAGGATGGCCAGAAATTGCCTGGTTTCACCAATCATATTGGACATACTGATTTTAGATCATTTGGAGACCCATACAGAGATTGCTTTCCTTAACATTTTAAGTAGAGTAACCTAAAGGATTTCCAGTAGGTCATATTTTAGCACATTTACAAAACAACTTGAAGATATGCAGGGATCAGTTCACTCCAGGAACACCAAGGACTTCAGGAAGGTTTCAACTCTTGACTGAAATACTTATATGCCTTTCATAATATCTAATACAAGTAATTCAAAAATAAACAACTGGACTTGCTTATTGAAGACGTTTCACTTCTCTTCCGAGCAGCTTCTTCTTCTTGTTTATTTTTGAATTACTTGTATTAGATATACCATGACCTGGATGAATGAAAATCTGCATAGTCATATTGCCTTTCATAATGTGTCTTCTTTTCTATCCCATTAGGTTTCTGAATTAGAGAAGAAGCTTATGACTCTCCAGTCAAACACCACCGCCTAGATTCTGTATTATAAGGGTAGGGGCACAATTGTTGGTGGTGCTTGTTCCACCTGCAGGATCTCAACTTTCCTCTTCTCCTTGCCCGTCGAGAGAACTAAGGACAATCTCTGCCTTCCATTGCTCATTTACTTTCCCTGTTATTAAAGTGTGGAACGAGGCAGCTTTCTATTGGGACCTGGACTCCTGGTTCTTCATGATCTTCTTACTGGACAAACAAGGAGTCCCAGTGGGCTGCGCAGTTCATTTGACAGCGCCACTTTGGCCTGCCTCTTCTTGTGGCCATAGGAATGTTTTACACAGTTGTTTTGTGGTCCTTGTCAATTGACAGCTTTGTGGCCTATATCTTATGGTGGCCTTGCAATGACTTTGGGACCCTTGTATTGCTTGGATATTTAAGGCCCCCATAGAGGCCTAAGCAATGAACTGTGGCCCTTTACCTGGGACTTTGCGTGTCTCTGTGCTGTGTCTGTGCTGGTGGCCTGTGCCTCTTACTTGCCTTGGTATCAAATGCAAGGTTTGTTTGGCACTTACCATCCTCTTCCTCTCTCTATCTCTATACTGTAGCGCCTCCCTTTCCTACCCTTGCACTCACAGAGTGAGTGAGCCGAGCATTGCCAGAATGACAGGTAGTGTGTAAGGCTGGGCGCGTGTAACTTAAAAACGTGTGTCTGACATGTGTGTAGAAATGTAGTTAGCTGTGGCTGTGCTGTATTGTGTGTTAAAATGAATATAGGATATGCCAACACACATGCAGACCTATAGGTACACATCTAATACATATGAATACACACTCACACATACCGGACAGACCACCGCAAGGGTAAGTCCCTTAAAAGATACACAAGTTATGTTGTGTGTGTGTCATCAAATATATACACATGGACACACAACCCCATTTCGGGGGAACTCAGATACGTCGATGACAGCTGTATATAACTCTGTAGAAATGTGAGCCAGTATCTACCTATGACTTTGCCACCTGCATGAAAAGTATGCCAACCACAATGCAGGTGCGGGTATTCTGAATTGAATGCGTCCCGCAAATGGTATTGCTGGCATCCATCTTTACTGCTGGATAGATAAAGGGAAACCTACACCAAATATGAAAAAAAAGACCGTTCAGACCGATTTCCCTCTTGCCACCTATAAAGGTGTTTTTTTTTTCAATATAACCTTGGAACTGGGTCATAAAATCTAGAAGAATTCCTTGATTTGATCAGTTTTATGAACACTGCTTTGTTCTCCTTTGAATTCAAGTTTTGGATGATGTATACATTGTCTAAAGCAATTTGCATATGATGGGTTTTTTTTCTTTAATTCATTGGGAATCTAAACTTTTGGTATCCGGCTGCCCCAGATATCCTAGCACCTCTCATGACCCTCCCGTTGTGTTAAAATTCCACTGTAAGAATGCAGAGGAGGTTCGCTGTTTGGGGGTGACATGACATCCTATGGAGCGAATCCAAGGAAATAAATGGAATTTTTCATACTTTCTAGGTTTTCACATGTAAAGAGAGAAACCATATTTCTAGACTAGCTTGGTATTCCTTAGTTCTAGGCACCCTTCTCTAGGACAATATGAGAATAGGGGGTGCCCTGAAAACCAGATTTTAGGACTCCAGTTCCAACGTTTATGTGACAAGATCCCATTTTCATTTCATCCCATTTTCATTATTTTTTTGCCATTTAAAGAAAATGGGGGGTGGGGTTGTGGAAAATCAGATAGGCGAGCCACTAGAATATTTTGGGCCAAGAATGGATGGGGTTGTGAGGGTGCGCTGCTAGTGATGTGAATGGTCGATAGGGAGGGGGCTGAATGACATTGTGCCAAATTATTATCTGTCTATTTATTGGTCTGTTACAGAAAAAAAAACAATATTGAAAGGCTGTATAAATGTGAAGTTTTATGAGTCCATTATTGGGAACAAGGATCAAAGTGTTGGGGGGTTATGGGTCATGACAAAAATAGAAATTTGGCATTAAACCAACTCTAATTGTTCTACTTTGGCCCTTATTTATATAGCGGATATTAACACGGGTTATTCATATATTAATAATGATACATTGGGGGGGCAATGATAAGTAGGAGAAATTATATGGGGCAATAGCAGATTACGGGGGGGGCTATTGGAACGAACTTTAGAAGTTATGGAAACAAATTATATAAATAAATAGGATTTATGTTGGGTAATAAGGACATTAGGAGGAGGAACTGCAAGGGAAAATCAAGCAATGGGTTATAGGGAGGGGGATATGGAGCAGTAGGAGGAGTTATAGGGAGGGGTATATGGAGCAATGGGAGGAGTTATAGGGAGGGGTATATGGAGCAATGGGAGGAGTCATAGGGAGGGGTATATGGAGCAATAGGAGGAGTTATAGGGAGGGGTATATGGAGCAATAGGAGAAGTTATAGGGAGGGGTATATGGAGCAGTAGGAGGAGTTATAGGGAGCGGTATATGGAGCAATAGGAGGAGTTATAGGGAGGGTTATATGGAGCAGTAGGAGGAGTTATAGGGAGGGGTATATGGAGCAATAGGAGGAGTTATAGGGAGGGGTATATGGAGCAATAGGAGGAGTTATAGGGAGGGGTATATGGAGCAATAGGAGTTATATGGAGCAATGGGAGGAGTTATAGGGAGGGGTATATGGAGCAATGGGAGGAGTTATAGGGAGGGGCATTTGGAGCAATAGGAAGAGTTATAGGGAGGGGTTATATGGAGCAATGGGAGGAGTTATAGGGAGGGGTATATGGAGCAATAGGAGGAGTTATAGGGAGGGTTATATGGAGCAATAGGAGGAGTTATAGGGAGGGTATATGGAGCAATAGGAGGAGTTATAGGGAGGGGTATATGGAGCAATGGGAGGAGTTATAGGGAGGGTTATATTGAGCAATAGGAGGAGTTATAGGGAGGGTTATATGGAGCAATAGGAGGAGTTATAGGGAGGGGTATATGGAGGAATAGGAGGAGTTATAGGGAGGGTTATATGGAGCAATAGGAGGAGTTATAGGGAGGGGTATATGGAGGAGTTATAGGGAGGAGTATATGGAGCAATAGGAGGAGTTATAGGGAGGGTTATATGGAGCAATAGGAGGAGTTATAGGGAGGGGTATATGGAGCAATAGGAGGAGTTGCAGGGAGGGTTATATGGAGCAATTTGAGGAGTTCTAGGGAGGGTATATGGAGCAATAGGAGGAGTTCTAGGGAGGAGTATATGGAGCAATAGGAGGAGTTATAGGGAGGGTTATATGAAGCAATAGGAAGAGTTATAGGGAGGGGTATATGGAGCAATAGGAGGAGTTATAGGGAGGGTTATATGGAGCAATAGGAGGAGTTATAGGGAGGGTAATATTGAGCAATAGGAAGAGTTATAGGGAGGGGTATATGGAGCAATAGGAGGAGTTATAGGGAGGGGTATATGGAGCAATAGGAGGAGTTATAGGGAGGAGTATATGGAGCAATAGGAGGAGTTATAGGGAGGGTTATATGGAGCAATAGGAGGAGTTATAGGGAGGGTTATATTGAGCAATAGGAAGAGTTATAGGGAGGGGTATATGGAGCAATAGGAGGAGTTATAGGGAGGGGTATATGGAGCAATAGGAGGAGTTATAAGGAGGGGTATATGGAGCAATAGGAGGAGTTATAGGGAGGGTTATATGGAGCATTAGGAGGAGTTATAGGGAGGGGTATATGGAGCAATAGGAGGAGTTATAGGGAGGGTTATATGGAGCAATAGGAGGAGTTATAGGGAGGGGTATATGGAGCAATAGGAGGAGTTATAGGGAGGGGTATATGGAGCAATAGGAGGAGTTATAGGGAGGGGTATATGGGGCAATAGGAGGAGTTATAGGGAGGGGTATATGGAGCAATAGGAGGAGTTATAGGGAGGGTTATATGGAGCAATAGGAGGAGTTTAAGAGAGGGTTATATGGAGCAATATGAGGAGTTATAGAGAGGGACATAAGGAGCAATAGGAGGAGTTATAGGGAGGATTATATGGAGCAATAGGAGGAGTTATAGGGAGGGGTATATGGAGCAATAGGAGGAGTTATAGGGAGGGGCATAAGGAGCAATAGGAGGAGTTATAGGGAGGATTATATGGAGCAATAGGAGGAGTTATAGGGAGGGGTATATGGAGCAATAGGAGGAGTTATAGGGAAGGGTATATGGAGCAATAGGAGGAGTTATAGGGAGGGTTATATGGAGCAATAGGAGGAGTTATAGGGAGGGGTATAAGGAGCAATAGGAGGAGTTATATGGAGCAATGTGAGGAGTTAAAGGGAGGGTTATATGGAGCAATAGGAGGAGTTATAGGGAGGGGTATATGGAGCAATAGGAGGAGTTCCAGGGAGGGTTATATGGAGCAATGTGAGGAGTTAAAGGGAGGGTTATATGGAGCAATGGGAGGAGTTACAGGATTCAATAAGAGCAAAACTCTGCATCATTTATATTGAATAGAATATTATAATTCAAATTATCATTCAAAAGATTTTATTTCATTAACTAAAAACTCAGTAATGTTTAATTAGGATACTAATGAAAGGAAAAACAACACTTTTCACAAACCAAATATGAAAATACATACATCCTATAGAATTCACCCGAGGGGGATCTCCATTCGTTTGTATAGAATGGTTTAGGTTTATAGTTTTGAAAGGGTGGGCTCTGTTTTCATCCTCCATTGCCCTGAATGGTCGTTGCCTGGACAAGACAAATGAGGTGCAAACATGGGCCCCGTTTAAATATTTGCAGCATTAATGGGAGATACGTTCCATAACTAATGATACTGAATGGACACCATAGTGTAGGAGGCAGCTTTCCAGCAATAAGTAGAATTTATTTTGATCCAGGCTATGGAAATAAGCCGGGGTTGGCGTTTCTAACTCCCTGTACAGGTGGGAGTGTTTAATAATAGAGTGAGTGCATGAATATTTTATTGCCTGGCCGCTATTATAGTGCTGAGTGACAAGCTGGAGTCCCCTGCACTACATCACAAACACAGAGAGATGCGCCAGGCTTCCCGCACACAACAACAAAACACTGGATTATGAAGGTAAGAATCACGTCAGTAGCTCATGAGTAACATGTTGCTCCCCAACCCCTTGGTTGTTGCTCCCAGTGGCCTCAAAGCAGGAGCTTATTTTTCAATTCCAGGTTTGAAGGCAAGTTTTGGTTGTATAAAAACCAGGTGAACTGCTAAACAGAGTCTCCTGTAGTCAGTCCACATAGGGGCTACTAAATGGCCAATCACGGCACCTATCTTGTCCCACCCAGGAACATTTTTTATGCTTGTGATGCTCCCCAACTCTTTTGTGAACCTGACTAAAAAAGGTTGGAGACCCCTGATTTATGGTGTTTCCTGTTTTCTTGCTTTTGAGCAGGTGAAACGGTTATCTGCTACTCATTCATAACTCCTTGGTACTGGGTCAAATCAGGCTGATCCAACACTGGGAAGAGGATTGCTCATCAATGGTCTGATATGGTCCAAGACATTTCCAAGCTTGTCCTTTTGATATCTGACTGTCTATGGACAAATTTCAATGGACTGGCTGTTGTTTTGGTCTGGAATGGCCAAGCTGGCAGTTAATGAAGGGCACTACGAATCCTTTGCGACAGATTCGGCCGAATACCGAACCTGCATATGCAAATTAGGGGTGGGAAGGAAAAAACATATTTTACTTCCTTGTTTTGTGACAAAAAGTCCTGCGACTTCCCTCCCCACCCTTAATTTGCATATGCAAATTAGGATTTGGATCAGCCGGACAGAAGGATTCGGCCGAATCCTGGATTCGGTGGATCCCTAATATATATATATATATATATATATATATATATATATATATATAGACAATAGATGCACAGTGTATACTGTAGATAACAGACAGCACAAACATCACTGGCTGAAGTTGGAGATTGTTTTTGTTGGGTTGTGCTCTATCCAAAGACTTGGGCACAGTACTGACACTTTTCTACTGGCCTCCACATGGGCACATGGTATATGGCTGCTGAGTATTTAAGTCCAGTGAACCCCCCCCCCCCCCCAGACCTTCCAATAACCTAAATGATTTATAACACACAAGAAGATCCATCCAGAGGCAACCACAAGCCATGATGGATATTCTTTCATATGGATCAATTTGGTCTAGTTTGGGGAAGGTTTTCAGCATTTATTTCCTCTAGGAAACTGAACATTGAAGCAAACACCTTCAAGGTGGCATTCGAAGGCTTCTAGCTGATGAGATTCTATCCCACAAACCAGTAGAAGGAACCCTATAAATACTAACCTGCTTCAGGCAATGAGATAATTGCAAAGCTACTGCAGGTCAGCATTATGCCAAGGGCAAGTTGCTAAATCCAGTCACTGTCCGCAGACTTTAGTAGCCTTCAGAAAGATACATGGCTAGAGTCATGTGATGATCTGGAAAATGGTAAAATATATACTCATTTGTACTCATGGTCAGCCATGATTCCAATGCCATGTTCTAACTATTATAAGATGTTAAAATATGTTGATTTCTTTTGTTTATTTATTACAGTTTCATCAAGGTATTTGAGGTGATGGAGATCTGCAGAAGAAAAACACAAAGTCAAAGCTCAAGCTGGTGAAATATGGGAAGATAAGAGACAACACCACCTCCCTCAAAATGCTAGGATTGTTGCCTCTCCTGTTGGTCATTCCACCTTCCTATTCCAGCTCAGCTCAAAACTGCCCTAAATTCTGCCTTTGCTATGAGTCTTCCAACCTAGTGGAATGCAGGAATCAGCAGCTCCTCAGTGTTCCACACCATCTGGCACACAGCACATGGATGCTGGATCTACGACATAACAACCTCAGTAGACTGGATCCTGCCTCCTTTCAAGCTTTGTGGTCACTTCGCATCCTCCTCCTTTCAGACAACAGGATTACGGTGGTGTCTCCTAGGTCTTTCCACTCTCTTGGTTTCCTTGAGCGCCTGGATCTCTCCTATAACCACCTTTCGAGTCTGCCCTTTGACTTCTCCAGGGGCTTAGGCTCCTTGAGAGAGCTGAAGGTACCTTCCAACCGACTGACAGTCCTGAGCTATGAGAGCCTTCGACATTTAGAAAGTCTGGAGAAGTTGGACTTGAGTAGAAACTTCTTGGCTTCTGTGGAGCAGAGGGCTTTCCGTGGACTCTCCAGGCTTCGTCACCTCCATCTTCAGTCTAACCTTTTTTATACTATAAGAGGTGGTTACTTTTTCATGCTACAGAATCTTGAGCGCTTAGATTTGTCAGACAACAACATTAGCAGCATAGCAGTAGAATCCTTCACTTCTCTGCACTCACTTAGACTCCTCACTCTCTCAGATAACCAGCTCAGTCACCTTAAATTTAAAACCTTCATTAATTTACAGACCCCAAGCACTCACATCCAGGTATCTGGCAATCCTTGGGTGTGTGACTGTGATCTACAGAGAGTATTTGGCAAGATCAACAGCGTAAGACACCTGCACATAGATGACTACGAAAACCTAACTTGTGCTGGTCCTCCACAGCTTTTGGGAGCAGCTCTAGACTCAGTGGACAACCAACTATGCGTGGCTGAGACGGCCACAGTCTTAGTGATTACCATCACCGTCCTGGTAACTGTGATTGCTGCTATTGTCATGGCAGAGAGGAATCGGAAGAAGAACCAGGACAAGAACTGGAATGAAGTAGATGGACCCTTTGAAACCCAGGACAAGTGATGGTCGCAGCAAGCTGGGACAATTTACCCGAGCAGGCTACAACTAGTGCATTATGTCTCCAAATGTGAACTGAAACCTGGAATTTTATTTGCTGGGAACCATAAAATATTTGCCTACCAATAAAAATACCTTGTCCATCGTTGGACCTAACCTGATTATAGGGGTAAAGAGGGGGTTGAAATTGGTTGTGTTTGCTAACATACTTTTATTTGTCTGAATGACCTGGTCTGATCACCAGCAGAAACTGGACATGGAAAATGCAGCAGAAATCTAGGAAACGCAAACATAACGGCTTATTTCATTGTTAAGGGCTTTGGGGGTTTAAAATACAAAGAGCGCTCAATTTAAAGCCAACATAATGCCATCATAAGTGTATATGCTGTTGTTAAGGCAAAATATATGTTTTATTAGAGGTCTTCGATTTGTTTTTATATAGGGATGCACCAAATCCACTATTTTGGATTCGGCCAAAACCACGAAGCGTGAAGACCACACCGAATCAGAATACTAATTTGAACATGCAAATTAGGGGTGGGAAGGGGATAACATTTTTTACTTCCTTGTTTTGTGACTAAAGGTCACATGATTTCCCTACCCATCCCGTTCGGCCAAATCCTGCTGAAAAAGGCTGAATCATGGCCGAATCCCGGATTTGGTGCATCCCTAGTTCTATATTAGTAATTTTAATTCTTAGGCCTTCTCCTATCCCTGGCCCTCAATGATAGTCTTCTCCTATTCTTCATCCATTCAACCAGTCCAGCCCTTGCCTTCTTAAGAAGATTTAATTGTAAAGAAAAATTTTGGGGGGAGGGTAGGCCTAAACATCAGAACTGACTAAGAAAATTTTGCCCCGTACATGACATTAACCTTATTGCAGGGTACAGCTTGGGTCTATGTTACCTCTCTGCAATGTTTCCTTGGAAACCAAGGGGCAGTTTGGCCAAATACCCTTCCTTACGCTGGCAAGACCTAAAACATTTTAGTTATACATCATGCTTATCATACGAGGCTTTCTACCCACATACGTTTGACTGATAATAACGGTCGGCTACTTTCCCAGTCCTAGCGTCAGTAACCGCACTATGAAAAAGAAGGTGTCGCCCCAGTTTTTTGTAATGTGTTTAGAGATATTTATGTTGTATTTGTGTGACCTTTTTGCGATTGAATCGCATGAAATATTATTTTGGATGCGGTGTTCTTGCCTTGCTTAAAAAAAAAAAAAAAAGTGTATTTATCTCAGGTCTGCAGCTCTATTTTAAAGGGGAGTAGTTAGAATTAATTTCTAGTTATATGGAGGCATCACATAAGAGAGTTAATTTGAAAAACCCTTTCCATTTTTGAATATGGTGCAGAGGCATTTCTGCCTGAGAAAGTCTCTACTGGCATTTTATATATAAATATATAGGAACCCGTTATCCTGGAGCTTTCTACTGCTTTGGGCTCCCAATGGGGCAGTTTGGGATCCCCTCCCTTTGTGCAAACACTGGTGATGTCCAAAAACATACAGGAGACTGTTCAAAAAACCCATTACAGCTTATACTGCCCTATACAACCAAGAATTACAACATATTTCAAATTGTGATGCAGCTTTGGGGGTGATAGGAAGGTTAAGTATTTTTTCAGGAGTTGATCGAATAAAAAGAAGATATTCATTTACTTTCTGCTAGGGATGCACTGAATCCAGGATTTGCCTTTTTTTATTTTTAGCAGGATTCGGCCGAAACGAATCTGCAAATGCAAATTAGGGGCAGGCAGAAAAATCTCGTGACTTTTTGTCACAAAACAAGGAAGTAAAAAATGTTTTCCCCTTCCTACCACTAATTTGCATATACAAACTAGGATTTGTCTGAATCTTTCGCTGAATCCAAAATAGTGGATTCAGTGCATCCATAGTCGCCACCAATGTTTTTTTTGAATGTATAGGGGCAAACGTGATGTCATACGGGGCCCCACAATTTCCGATGTCGGTCCTGCCCCAGTACTAGTATCCTTTCGCTTTGGAATTTTTACTCTCATTGCTTTTAGGGATGCAACGAATCCAGGATTCAGTTTGGGATTCAGACAGGGTTCTGCCTTTTCCAGCAGGATTCAGCCAAATCCTTCTGCCTGGCATGACTTTTTGTCACAAAACAAGGAAGTAAAAATATGTTTCCTCTTCCAAGACCTAATTTGCACGTGCAGATTAGGATTTGCACGTGCAGATTAGGATTTGCACGTGCAGATTAGGATTTGCACGTGCAGATTAGGATTTGCACGTGCAGATTAGGATTTGCACGTGCAGATTAGGATTTGCACGTGCAGATTAGGATTTGCACGTGCAGATTAGGATTTGCACGTGCAGATTAGGATTTGCACGTGCAGATTAGGATTTGCACGTGCAGATTAGGATTTGCACGTGCAGATTAGGATTTGCACGTGCAGATTAGGATTTGCACGTGCAGATTAGGATTTGCACGTGCAGATAAGGATTTGCACATGCAAATTAGGATTTGCACATGCAAATTAGGATTTGGTTCAGTATTTGGCCGAATCTTTCGCAAAGGATTCAGCCAAATCCAAAATAGTGGATTCGGTGCCTCCCAACTTCCTGCAGGACAAATCAGGACTGTTGCATTTTTACTGCAGCCAGGGCTAAATACATGTCTTACAGTATAGCTAGCACAGGACTATCCTGCATTTTTGTTCAGAAGAAGGTAAAGTCCCACCTTGCTTTTGGTTCGCTTCCCTATGAAAGCAATGGTTATTGCACTGGTAGCCCCTGGGCCGGCAACAATAAAACTAGACACGCTACATCTCACTGTTAGAGTAACCAAAAGTAACAGGGTCTCCCTTTCATAAGCTGGAAGTGGAGGAGTGCACATAACCCAAGGACCATTTTCTACAATGATGTCAAAACAGAACAAAGAGAGCGTTACTTTCTTTTTTTTTTTATTTTTCGTTTTTTGCTTTTGTATTTTCTGTTCCTTCTTTGTACAAGCAGCTTTAAAAGCGCTGCACAGCCTGAGAGGGACATGCCTCGCATTGCCTTTCCCCTCTGGCCGAGTATGGGTTGCACGTTCCTCCAGCAGCAGATGAAAAAAAAAATTTTTTTTACACAAATAAAGGGAAGGGGAAAATCTGCTGTGGAAGAAATGCAACGTGTGGGGGGAAAAAAACTCTGAATTAGAGCCATAATGGCTAAGGAAAAACATTTCTGGGTGACTGAATGAAGCCCTTGGGGTCTTCCATAGCACATTGTATGTCCTCAACCCCTTTCTGAAGCCAAGACTGAGAAGAATGGCTGTTAAAAAGTAAAGGGTTGAGTGACTAGTCCAGAAATAAAAGCTACCCGGATCCCACCCAAATCCCCGCTCACCCACCCCCTGTAGCTCTCCTCTGGACAAGCACACTGCTGGTGGAGAGAAGAGCAGGCAGCATGGGGACATGGGGAAGGTGAGGACAACATCATTCAAAGGCTCAGGAAGACGTACTGGTCTCTTTCTGTGACTGTGCGACTGGATTTCTCTGCACCCCCTTTTGATTTTCCACATCTCTAAAGTGTTTCTCAACCTGGAAGGATAAATGGAAAAATGTCATTACTAAAGATTTTCATCCTTTCCTCCGGCCAACAGATCTCACAATGAGAGAGATATACTACTATAGTTTATATAAACAAGCTGCTGTGTAGCCATGGGGGCAGCCATTCAAGCACAGGATACACAGTAGATAACAGATAAGTACTACTATAGTTTATATAAACAAGCTGCTGTGTAGCCATGGGGGCAGCCATTCAAGCACAGGATACACAGTAGATAACAGATAAGTACTACTATAGTTTATATAAACAAGCTGTTGTGTAGCCATGGGGGCAGCCATTCAAGCACAGGATACACAGTAGATAACAGATAAGTACTACTATAGTTTATATAAACAAGCTGCTGTGTAGCCATGGGGGCAGCCATTCAAGCACAGGATACACAGTAGAGAACAGATAAGTACTACTATAGTTTATATAAACAAGCTGCTGTGTAGCCATGGGGGCAGCCATTCAAGCACAGGATACACAGTAGATAACAGATAAGTACTACTATAGTTTATATAAACAAGCTGCTGTGTAGCCATGGGGGCAGCCATTCAAGCACAGGATACACAGTAGATAACAGATAAGTACTACTATAGTTTATATAAACAAGCTGCTGTGTAGCCATGGGGGCAGCCATTCAAGCACAGGATACACAGTAGATAACAGATTATATAAACTATAGTAGTACTTATCTGTTATCTACTGTGTATCCTGTGCTTGAATGGCAGCCCCCATGGCTACACAGCAGCTTATTTATATAAACTATAGTAGTACTTATCTGTTATCTACTGTGTATCCTGTGCTTGAATGGCTGCCCCCATGGCTACACAGCAGCTTATTTATATAAACTATAGTAGTACTTATCTGTTATCTACTGTGTATCCTGTGCTTGAATGGCTGCCCCCATGGCTACACAGCAGCTTGTTTATATAAACTATAGTAGTACTTATCTGTTATCTACACTGTATCCTGTGCTTGAATGGCTGCCCCCATGGCTACACAGCAGCTTGTTTATATAAATAGTAGAGTTTCTGAAGCAAACACATCAGTTTTACCAGTGCAGGGCAACACTACATTATATTTTTATAACTTTAAAACTTTCATTTTTTGATGTGGATTGCTTTAAGAAGAAAAGTGCATATTGTGGTTTAAAGGAGGAAAGAAGATGGGATGGGGGCAATAGAGAAGCTTTATCATCAAAAGCTCTGCAATAAAATTCTCTACTAGTCTGTCAAGGTCTCACCTTTTCTTTGGCCTTCTCTAGGCTTACAGAGGGAGGGGCTCTCACAAACTACTTAATTGTTCATTAGTCACATTCCAGGGGCAGAGAAACGACCTTCACAGCCCGAAAGGGCAACATAAAGACATTTCTTACTAGTTACCTCAAGCTCTATTTAAGAGCTCATTTTGTGTTGAGGGATACATAGAATCCAGGGTTCAGCAGAAGCCCAGCAGAAAAACGGAACATTATGGCCAAAGGAACATAAAGGAGTGATTTGCAGGTCTCCGCACATGATGCATTATGGGAGAATTACAACTCTCATTTTGGGTATTTAGGCAGTGCTGTGTGTATGGCGTGAGACAAGTACATTTCTTCTGATTGCACTTCAGACACCCCCAGTTGTTCACAGCCTAATGCTCCCAATATACCACCTCAAGCCAAAAATAAAGCACCAAGAGTAAAGAATAGCAATGCAGGGAGGTACAATTTATGTGATAAAAAAACAAACAAAACACATGCAAAACTCCAACTGAGGATAAACAAACAAAATCCCCTGTATCACTAGAATGGTCTCTATACTCACTATTTTGCAGACGTGGGTCAGGGCACGGCCCTCCTTTCCTTTACAATTTTCCACCTGGTAGGGGGGAGAAATGACCACTTCGTCCATAACTACTATATTCTTCTCCTGCCATTTACAGTCTTTTATTCTGATAGGAGAGGTTGGAAAAAATAAAAGTTAATACAAAAAACACCCGATTTCCCAACAAAAGCAAAAGCCAAGTTTCTTGTTGTGCACTAAACAGTCCATATTATATATCCGTGTGTAATGAAAGACTTAGGCACACACTTATGTAGTCACATACTGTACCTGGGTGCAAGTATGTGGGAGGGCGAGATGGAGAGAGAGAGGGCAAGTGCGCAAGACGGAGAGGGAAAGTGCGCAAGACGGAGAGAGGGAGGGCGAGACGGAGAGAGAGAGGGCGAGCGCACGAGACAGAGAGAGAGAGGGCGAGCGCACGAGACAGAGAGAGAGAGGGCGAGCGCACGAGACAGAGAGAGGGCGAGCGCACGAGACAGAGAGAGGGCGAGCGCACGAGACAGAGAGAGAGAGGGCGAGCGCACGAGACAGAGAGAGCGGGCGAACGAGACAGAGAGAGAGAGACACAGAGACAGAGAGAGAGAGAGAGAGCGGGCAAGCGAATGAGACAGAGAGAGAACGGGCAAGAGGATGAGACAGAGAGCGAGAGGATGAGACAGTGCGAGCACACGAGACATAGAGAGTGAGTGAGCGAACGAGACAGACAATGCGAGCGAACGAGAGAGAGAAGACGAGCGAACGAGACAAAGAGAGGGCGAGTGCACGAGACGGTGAGAGAGCAGGCGAGCGCACGAGACAGAGAGAGAGAGCGGGCGAGCGCACGAGACAGAGAGAGAGAGCAGGCGAGCGCACGAGACAGAGAGAGAGCGGGCGAGCACACAAGACAGAGAGAGAGAGCGGGCGAGCACACAAGACAGAGAGCGGGCGAGCGAATGAGAGAGAGAGAGAGGGCAAGCGAATGAGACAGAGAGAGAGAGGGCGAGCGAATGAGACAGAGAGAGAGCGGGCGAGAGGACGAGACAGAGAGCAAGAGGATGAGACAGAGAGCGAGCACACGAGACAGAGAGTGAGTGAGCGAACGAGACAGAGACAATGCAAACGAACGAGAGAGAGAAGACGAGCGAACGAGACAAAGAGAGAAGGCGAGTAAACGAGACAGAGAGAGAGAAGCCCAGAGAACGAGACAGAGAGAGAGAGAGAGAAGGCGGGCAAACGAGAGAGAGAAGCCGAGAGAACGAGACAAGAGAGAGAGAGAGAGAGAAGGCGAGCAAACGAGAGAGAGAAGGCGAGCAAACGAGACAGAGGGCGAGCAAACGAGACAGAGAGCGAGCAAACGAGACAGAGAGCGAGCAAACGAGACAGAGAGCGAGCAAACGAGACAGAGAGCGAGCAAACGAGACACACAGAGAGAGAGAGAGAGAGAGAGAGACGGAAAGAGAAGGAGCGAGACAGAAATCGAGACCGTGAAAGAGGGCGAGAGAAAGAAATCGAGACGGAGAGAGAGCAAAGAATGCAGAGAATGAACACCCACACATACATGACATTTTCTGCTTAAAATATTTCCGAAGACCCCTAAGCTTCACTTATTAACAGAAGCCTGGAGTGCCCAGAGAATGTGCAGTGTCACAGACTCAAACCTCTGTGGAGCACTTTGTAAGGCAGGATCTTTACTGCCGCTCTGGTACAGGAAGTCCGTATAATAATAAAGCAGTTCTAGCCATATTCATTTTTAGGCTTTAGTTCTCCTTTAATAACCCCCCATGCAATACTACAACTGGTACTTGACAAGTAAGAGCAGATGCAAAGTTTCACATTTAGAGGCAGAGTAGAATTTACATCCTTTAACCTGATTTAAAAAATAATATAATGCTTGGAATGTGTATAGAAGCCTTGGACAAATATGGGTCATGCCAAGTAAAGCGGATAGGGCTCCCTGGTGATTGTCAGACAACGGGAAGCAACAAATAAACAGAGAAAAATAAGGGGAAAATGGGCAACAGGGTCAGCCTAAAACTAGTTTCAACCTTTAAGTCCTCTCCTATTCCAGTCTCTTATTCAAATCAGTGCATGGTTGCTAGGGTAGTTTGGACCCTAGCAACTAGATGTCTGAAACGGCAAGCAGTTGAATAAAAAGCTAAATAACTCAAAAACCCCAAATAATAAAAATGAAAACCAATTGCAAATTGTCTCAGAATAGCCCTCTCTACATCATACAACAACTTAATTCAAAGGTGAACAACCCCATTAACAGACTCCCTTTCTACAGCATGTAAATTTGACTCTGCGAGTGCAACGCTGCTTCTACTCCCGGGACCTGCAAGAGATGGTGCTGAAGACTCACGTCTTATGTATGGTCTGAAAAAGCTGTTGTCCATCCAGTGACACCCCAGCACTGATCGCGTAGGCCTGGCTCAACTTCTCTTCCTTCTCTAAACGAGCTCTGCTGGCAAGCTGATCACATAAAGGCAAGAGATTAGCACAAGTTTTACTTAATAAAGCAGTGTGTCCGAGGCTGAATTAAAGGGGAACTATCGCAAAATTAAAAATATAATACAAGCTTCCTTATAGTGAAGTGTGAAACTTTAATACAATCAATTAAAAATTCTGCAAATAATCAAGTTTATCTTCATTATCCCTCTCTCAGCATCTGTTTCTCTTCATTCTGTCTTCATACAGGAGTTGGGTGTCAGATATTCATTGACAGATCCAATATTTCTTATAGGGGGGGGCTTCCTTTCCTAGCAGATGAATTAGAACTCACTCAAATAACTGATTCCAGTACAAACACAATCTAACAAAATAACTGCCTTTTGCCCAAATCCTGCATGTAGAGAGACATGATGTCTGGTGAGTTTAATAGAGTGAGCTCTAATACATCTTCTAGGCAAAAGGAACCCCCCTATAAGATATATTGGATCTAACTGTCAGTGAATATCTGACACCCAACTGCTGCATGAAGAGAGAATGAAGAGAAACAGATGCTGAGAGAGGGATAGTGAATATAAACTTGATTATTTCAGAAACGGTACAGAAAGATTCTTATTTCAGTATGATGAGATATATATATATCAGTCCACGGGTAGTTAGCAGCGCACACTGGAATTTTAAAAGACTTAATTTATTTATTAAAATTATTTATTTTATTAAATTTTAAAAGAGCATTGTACACGCACCGACGTTTCGGTCCAGGCCTTGGACCGTTTTCAAGATGCAGCATGTGATTAAAATAAAAACTTTATACTCTATGAATCTAAACTGGAAATGAAGTCACTGAAAAGTCACTAGCAAGAAGAACTGGAAGGTTGTCACAGTGACAGTAATCATTTGGATATAACAATATAGCAACTCATAAACATATTTGTTAAACCTGATACATTATTACAGTTTATAGCTAAACAGAATATACATTGTATAACAACCTCCCTTCTTAGTAATACACTGTAACAAACATGATACAATTAACCAGTTTTTTCTCTTTATCTCTGTTATAATTTATAACAAACAAGGGAAAGTTGTGCTCACCACTATTTTTTAAAAACCATTAGGCGGGGGTGCAATGAGGCTGTGACCACAAAATACATATAGACGAATATATGTACAAACAATCCCTGTTTTGTTTAAAGGGTAAGGCATTTTTTAGTAGCAGTAGCACAAAATGTCTCTGTCTTAAATATATTTATAATGGGTTGAGTGCAAAGGACTCTTGTATTCTTGATAGATTATCTCGATAGATAGATAGATAGATAGATAGATAGATAGATAGATAGATAGATAGATAGATAGATAGATAGATAGATAGATAGATAGATAGATAGATAGATAGATAGATAGATAGATATAATATAAAAATTTGCGATAGTTCCCCTTTCAAGCAACTATCTGCAAGAAGTTTGTATGTACTCCCCGGGTTTGCATGGTTTTCCTCCAGGCACTCCTGCGCCCCCCTAGGTGTAGAGAACACATAACCAACAGCAAACAGATTCCTACCTTGGTGATATTGAGAGAAGCTAAGGGAGGCGGGGTTTGTGTGCGTTCGTTGATCACCTCTACGTCAGATACGTAGTCCAAATTCAGGAGAAGGATATCAGCGTGGTTGGCCTTCCCACTGGAGGAGGGGCACTCTGCAGACAAGAAGGTTAAGGAGAAGAGCAGGACACTGAAGAACATTGATCATTCAATAAAAATATGAAGACACCCAGTCAATGGATCTGCTCAAATGGAAAAGACTTTCCTTCCGTTCTCAATGTATTTGGTTCATCACACAGAGTTGGGAGTCGCCAAACTTCCTAAATCACAATACATCACTCTGAAGAACCATTGCTGTCAAACATGTGATCCTTTATTAAAGTGCACTTCATGTTTCGGATCAAACGGATCCTTCCTCAGGTGCCAGTGTTCACGAAAACGGTGAACACTGGCACCTGAGGAAGGATCCGTTTGATCCGAGACATGTAGTGCACTTTAATAAAGGATCACATGTTTGACAGCAATGGTTCTTCAAAGTGATCTGCTCATGGTGTATATTAGCATGTCAACAATAAACTAAACACATTTACATACAAAAACTACCCCCCGTTGCCCTAATCAACCAACTTTAATCAATCAAGTTGTTCCATGTTCAAAGACACCATTTATCGGGAGACTGAGCGAAAATGAACAAACTTCTAACTGGCCCATTTGTCTCCTAAATAGCTCAGCGTTCATATTCACAGCCACAGTCGGCTTTCCTCAGGTTAAACACTTATTTTTTGGGAATCCAAATCCAAAGGCACTTCTGTATTGTCATCCATGTGACCTTGACCTTAGCGTGTCCTGTGCAAGAGTCTTAAGATACAGAAAGGCAAGTGGATTATTTTCCCTAATAATGGTCAATATCCAAGGATTAAACTACATATCTTGGTAGAATCATGCTAGAAGCCATCCTAAATATTATTATAGCATTGAATAAATTCAATTGTTAATCTGCTTTAGTGCACATTGCACGGATTGTTTAATTGATGTCAATACATTCTGCTCATATTTTCCCTCCCTCGTATCAGCCACATACCTGTCTCCCTTAGGGTAAGGCCACACGAGGAGATTCGGAGAGATTTTGGCGCCTGGCGACTAATCGCCTCGTCTTTTGAGCGACTATCTCCCTGAACTGCCTCAGCGTTTTTCCCCATAGGCTACAATGAAAAGTCGCCTGCGCTAATGCACACGCAGCGATGCGTTTTCAATAGTTGCCCAAAGTTGCCTCAGTGAGGCAATCTCAGGCGACTAAAGAAAACGCATCGCCGTGTGTGCATTAGCGCAGGCGACTTTTCATTGTAGCCTATGGGGAAAAACGCTGAGGCAGTTCGGGGAGATAGTCGCTCAAAAGACGATGCGATTAGTTGCTAGGCGACAAAATCTCCCTGAATCTCCTCGTGTGGACTAGCCCTTACACCAGCCTGGAACACAATCATGCTCCAATAAGTGCCAACTGGGAACCCTCTATTATAAGAACGTAATGCAATGGACCAGAAATACACACACATTCCCAGCACGCGAGTGCCCCCTCATCACCACCCCCCACACACAATAAACAGGGGTCCCCAACCTTTTTATTTTACCCCTGAGCCACATACAAATGTTAAAAAAAAAAAAAAGAGTTAGGGAGCTACACAAACATAAGAAAAGTCCCTGGGGTGCCAAATAAGGACTGTGATTGGCTATTGGTAGCCCCTATGTGGACTTGCAGCTACAAGAGTATATTTGGCAGGACACCTGGTTTTTATATGACTAAAACTTGCCTCCAAGCCTGGAATTCAATAATAATCACCTGCTTTGAGGCCACATGTTGTTTGGGGGGATTGCTGTACATTACACACCAGGGGTCTTTTCTACCCGTGAATCACATTTAAATGTAAATTAAGTGGGAGAGCAACATAATCATACAAGAAGTTCCTAGGGGTGTAAAATAAGGGCTGTGATTGGCTACTGGTGGCCCTATGAGGACTGGCAGCTACAGGAGTCTGTGTTTGACAGTACAGGTGTTTTTTATACAACTAAAACTTGCCTCCAAGCCTGGAATTCAATAATAATCACCTGCTTTGAGGCCACTGGGAGCAACATCGAAGGGGTCGGAGAGGAACATGTTGTTTGGGGATCATTGCTGTACATCAGTGATCCCCAACCAGTAGCTTGTGAGTAACATGTCACCAACCCCTTGGATGTTGTTTCCAGTGGCATCAAATCAGGGGCTTATTTTTTTTAATTCCAGGCTTGGAGGCAAGTTTTAGTTGTATAAAAACCAGGTGTCCTGCCAAACAGAGTCTCAATGTAGGTGCCAGTCCATAAAGGGGCTACCAAATAGCCAATCACAGCCCTTATTTGGCACCCAAGGGACTGTTTCATGCTTGTGTTGCTCCCCAACTCTTTTTTACATTTAAATGTGTCTCACTAGTAAAAAAAAAGGTTGGGGATCATTGCTGTACATTATACACCAGGGGTCCCCCCCCATGCAAATCCACTGACACAAAGCTCCACCCACAAACACTTGCCCCTCCCCCGCTGGAGCAGCGCCTCCCACTCACCTACAGACACTTCTCCAGGCAAAGCCACGTGAGCCCCTCAGCCCCACGTGACCGCTCCCACTTCACCCCAACCTCCTCCCACACAATCTCCTTGTGCCCAGTACCCCCCCACACACACCAGCCTCCCCTCTGCCATAAAGCAAGTCCGTAGCCTCCCTCCCAACTCTAAACCGACCCCTTCTCCTCCTTTCTCCCCTGAGGCGCCGCCATGAGGATTCCCCACAGGAGTCTCCCCTCATAACCTTCCTCTCCCTCCTCACTCCATTTTCTCAGCAGCCCCTCCCTTCCCCCACTCCGTCCCATCCCCCACCGAGCAGCTCCATTACTTTTTATCGCTCTAAAGGATACTGAGCGCCAGCATTTTGCTCGGGTAGTCGAAGGCAACCACCTCGCCCTGCAGTCTCGTCTCTTGGCAGGTCCGGCATGAGACATAGGCGCCAATGGCGAAGTATTCCCCCGGACCCGCCATCTTCCAGCCGGCCTGCGTGACGTGCAACAGCAACACGACCTCAGCACGTATTCGCTAGCGTCAAACTCTGGCCTGCTGGGAAATTACCTAGGAGACGCGGCGTAAGCACGCCTACAAGGAGCACGCTATTTCCGCGCGTCTCCATGTTAATGACATTGCCACGCCCACTGAGCAGTCGTTATGTCTCCTCCATCTTGAATGGGGAATTGTTTATAAAGGTTAAACGAAAATTCTGAAAACACACTTGATACTCAGTCAAATCTATATCAATATAACTGCAATGTGCTTGTTTATATTCTCTGCTACTTCTTACTGGGGATTAAAAAAAAATACATTTAGTTTCAGTTGCTGAAAGTTGGGACCTGCTTTCCCTTAGAAGTGAAAGTGCCACTTAGTGGGCCTGGCCCAGAGTTCTCTTTCCTAAAGTTTTACTTCTTCTGTGAGAGAAGTGAATCAGCCAAGTGTCCAGAAATGAGACTTTCTAAGTGCCATTTAGTGAGCCTGACCCAGAGTTCTCTCCCTTCCTATATTTTTACTTCTTCTGTGAGAGAGGTCAAGCAGCCCTACGTTATGAGGAAAATAATGACCCATATAGGAAATATTCTCAAATGGAGGCCACTCTAATATAACATACATACAATATTACTAACTTATGGGTGCAAAGAAAGCCCAAAGAAAGCCCCCATACAAGGCCAAACAGAGAATTACGTTAGCTAAAAGGGCCTGCACTCCAAATAAGTAGATAGACCAAGTGGTATTTGAATAGTCATATATTTATATATTTAAAAAGAAATACATGCATAAGACAGGGCCAAAACTAGGGTTGCCACCTTTACTTAAAAATAATACCGGCCAGTCGGGGGCGGGCACCAAAAGGGGGCGGTCCGGGTCAGGGAAAAGGCGTGGAGCTACATGGTGTGCCGCAAAAGGGGCGGGGCAACATCATAGAGACGTCCACGGTGCTGGAAAAAGGTAAGTTCTTTGCGAATTGGGGACAGGCCAGGGGCTTTTTTTAAAGGGTATTACAAATTACCGGCAATTGTAAAATACCGGCCGGGTAGCAACTCTAGCCAAAACATGCCAGAAAATATCACAGAAATTCAAATGTACATACCACTCAAAATATGGTCAAACAGCAATATGATAAAGAAAGCGGATACACCTGCCCTGAGAGGAGAATCACCCCGACATTTCGGCTTTTAGCCTTTCTCAAGGGGAATTCTGGGAGGACTATTCAAATACCACTTGGTCTATCTACTTTTTTGGAGTGCTGGCCCTTTTTTTTGTGAAAATAATGACTCGTTCCTGGCTTTTTGAGACCTTATCCATGCTATAATTCAATGCGAATAGGAATTCAATGTTTTTTTTGCCCCACCAAGACGGTAATTGGACTAGATGATAAATCATCAGCTGAGGCCAGGCCCAGAATACCAAATATACCAGCAATATGTGTCTCTACATTTGTACTCCCCTTCATTCCATCGCCAGTTTCCCCCTGGTCTGCCCCAAATCAGGCCCTAAGTTCACTTCTGAAAAGGAAGCTCTCCCTGATCTGCCTCAGCCTCCAACCCCAACCTTCATTGACTCTTTGTCCTGCCTCCCCATATCGTAGCAGGCCGTTAATCGTCTACCACAAAGCTTGCAACACTGGTTGTGTCAGGTGTGGTATGACATTGCTTCATAGAATAGCTAAGGTGGTTGGAGGGAGGGCCTCATCAACAAACCAATTCTTCTTCCAGGTATCCCATATCTTAGAGGATGCACAGCACAGAAAGTCATATACTGTGCATACTCCAAGTCTCAAAAACTGTCTAAGGTGTGAAGAATGACTGTGACTCTAGGGGAAGAAACCACAGGGGTAAAAGGTAAGTGTTTAGAATCACTTGGTGGTGTGTAAACAAATTGGGACGTCTACATTGGCTCCTCCTTATCCTTTAAAATGTAATTTATTGCATACCTGCAAGTTAAAAACATTTCTTCTGTAATCATGACTATTGCTACCAAAAAAATCTTAGTTGCAGATGCTGAACTGATAGGTGTAATCTAGGCAGATATTGAATTATCTATTAATGCAATATTTTGGACCTGGAGTTTTCTGGACAAGTGGTCTTTCAATAATGTGTAGCTCTAAGCCTAAAAAAAGCAATAGGATTATCTTACCATCAGTAGGATTTATAGTAGGAGCTTTTGGAGAGGATATAAAGAACCTATACTATGCTAAATACAGCAGAGGGCAACACTGATTATGTAAATGGAATCTCAGTTACTTGCCATAACACCAGAAATAATGCTAGATAAAAAACAAGTATACTCTTCTGATTTAGCCAGCATCAAGTTGCTTTGCCCATTATCATTGATGTTTATAGGTCCAACATGTTATACTAAACGTCACAACAACATTAAATAATATATAATGAGTGATAAAGAGACCTTACAAGCTTGAGAAATAAATGATAGAAATATATTTTGGAGGGAAGAGTATGTTGGCTTGAAGACTCCAAACAGAGTCACATAGATGTCATTGAAGAGTTGGGAGTTGAGGGAAAGATGTTATGAGAGGGAAAGAAAGACGAAGGTCAGAAACCGAGTGCATGTGCATAGTGAGGTATGTCTTTATGAGATCAGAGATGCAGAGAGGACCACATTGATGAGTGCATTCAATATCCTTGGTAATTAGTTTTAGGAGAACATATTAAGTGAAGAAAGCCAAGTGATAAGTAGCACAGAAGTTCTGGGCAGAGAGTATGATTAAATGTGTTGAAAGCTACAGAGAGATCTAAAGAAAAGAGGGGACCTATAGAGAACCACAGGGACAACATGTTAGTAAAATCTTCTTCAGAAATCAGACGGTAGAGAACCAGATGAGAGTTGATAGGATGGTTGGAGATGAGTTTTTCAAGAATTACCAAGTGGAACAAAGCCAGAGTATAAGAGGATAGTTAGAAGGAGAGAATGAGTCAAGTCTTTCTGAGAATATGAGCACGTAGAGCTTATTTGATGAGGATAGAAGTTCTCATTTGAAAGGGACAGGAGGAAAAGAGGAACAACTCAAGTGTTTTGGAAAAAGAGTTGGAGAAACTGTGAAGGTTTGAGATCCAACTGAGAGGTTGAAGGGTTTTATGCTTAAAGCACTTTGTATCTTGACAGCGCTACATAAATAAATGATGATGAAATGATGATGATGCTGCAATGTTGTTGTTAAGCTGTCACGGCTAAAGACCATATTAGAGGGGCAATATCCCTTATGGAAGGGATCTTGAAATGTACAAGCTTCTCTAATATGGGGGTATATTTATCAAAGAGTGAAGTTAATAGTGAAGTTCCGCCGCTAGAGTGAAATTCCACCACTCTCCTTTCATTTCTATGGGATTTTTATAGGCGTATTTATCAAAAGGTGAACTTTCACTTTCACCCATTGATAAATACGCCTTTCAAAATCCCATAGAAATTAATTGAGAGCTGCGGAATTTCACTCTAGTGGCGGAACTTCACTCTTTGATAAATTTACCCCATGGTCTTTAGCCTGTAACCATTTAAGATCCTATATTAATGTTCAACATTTGTTCTGAGCCCCCTTAAATTATAACAGGGCTACAGATATATAGAATGATTGTTTTAGTTGCCATTTAAACATTGCTCCAAGAATTTCCAAGCCTTAATCCAAAATCCCACCCTTCTTCTAGGAGACCAAATAGGCATATCACCCTATACACTGGGTCCCACAATAACTTCTTTGGGTTCACCTAAGTTGGACTCCCAGCACTGAAATAACTAATATGTACTGTATTGATTATTGTAAAATGAGCAAGTAGAACCTCACATCCTACCTCTCCAAGAGACACCACATGTAAAATAATAATAATTTTTTCTAAAGGACTTCCCAGTGGGCCTAGGGCAAATGTCCTGTTGTACCTGGTTGCAAGAAAAACCAAAATGAAGGGTGATTATGTCTACGTAAACAGGTTGAGCTTCCTGTAGCGCGAGGAAATGCTGAAAATATACTATATTGAGAAAGTATATTCTATTCTTTCTCTAAAAGTAAGAGTTATTTAGCTTAGACAGGAGATATGAGACGGACAGCCAGGGAAAGTGTTTTTCTGTAGCAGGAAAGAATGAGTTTGAAGTGTAGGAAGTCAGGGTTAGACCATAACTTCCTCTACTGGTGTTCAGCTGTCCCGTTGCTTCTTTGGAAGGAAAACACGCTGGAGCTGTGTGGCTGGGTCGGAGGTTTTAGTAAAGAAGATAGAGATTGGTGAGGAGAGAAACAAGTGTTCTACCCATGGGAAGAGATAAAACGAAGGACTCAAACGCATGAGCACCTCAAGGGCCCTGCTAAATGATAAGACCTTGATTAATGTTGGGTACTTTAAGCAATACTTGGGGAGGGAGGAATAATTCAAGCTTTTATAGTTACTTACATTTCTATGTTCCTAAACACGGTGTTCCCAATTTTAGGACTGCAGTGTAATAACAAATAACGGTTATAGCCTAATCTACATGTGCAATCTTTAGGCATTGAGGGTTCATGGCCTTTAGTTTTATTTTGGTGCCCAGGCATGAGAGAAAGTATGAGATTGAGCATGAGAATAATTTAAAAAAATAATACATGAATTTTAAGGTCGCTGATGTAGAAGATAAATCTGACTTCCCAGTGCCCTTGAACAGCCTGGGGTTATCCTTTCCCTACACAAGTAAATGTCTTTGCATTACAGCTGAAATTACAAGGAGTCTATGTTTCCCCACTGTAAGTTTGAATAGAACCGTGAGATTATCTTTGTGAATATACTATATTGTATATTGTTTTGTGCATGTACATTGTATGTTATTTAACACCTTTTGGTCACCCTCAATATAGACAACTGGTGTCAGTACCAGATTGATATATAATAATAATGTTGTTTCCCAAACTTCTGAGCAGTTGGTGCGTTTTAGAAACCATTCACACAGTCAAAACCAGTTAGTATCCCTGTAAATTAGGAACAGTTGTAATTCCCAATTGTTCTGCCTAAAATTTACCCCCGCGGAACTAACCCCTCCCCTGCTTACCATAGCCACACCCAATTCACCATTTTACATCACTTTCCCCACCCAGGTCCACTACAACCCTTCTATTGATGGGTCTGTCAAACAAAGCAGCTGCAAGAACAGTTGGGTTGAAGAGGGTGTGGCCCTTATTGGTGATTTATGAATAATGTCTAATTGCTACAGTTTAGTTGACCCTTAAATGCTTTTGCTGTGGGGCCCTGTGAATTTACAGAAGAAGGACCAGGTTTTGGGAGTTGGCAGCTGTGCTGTAGGAGATTAACTTTTAGTATAATGTAGAGACAGATAGTCTGAGACTATTATTTGTGGTTTTTGAGTTATTTAGCTTTTTATTCAGCAGCTCTCCAGTTTGCAATATCAGCCATCTGGTTGCTATGGTCCAAATTCCCCTAGCAACCATGCATTGCTTTGAATAAGAGACTGGATAGAATGAATAAAAATTGGGATTTTTAAATAACTCTTCAAAGGACCCCCCGAGTGCACCTTCATTTTTGGATGTTTGTAAGAAGTTATAGTAGGTAGCACCGGGATCAACCTATTTTTGGTTAGAGTGTGCTGAACTTATTGGGACTATATATATACATGCATACATACATACATTTGCAATTAGGAATTTAGTGCCCCCTCCTTTTAGGAACTCATCTGTGCAAACCCATAGCAACCAATCAGCAGGAAGCATTTACTGGTCACCTGTTTAAATGCAAACATCTTACTGGTTGCTATGGATTATTGCTCCTGGGCAAACTTAGTGCCTTATATTAAGTATGGGGGAATGTGTTTTGCTTTTACCACATCATTGTTCAAAATATTGTCAAATTAAATTAGGGATGCACCGTATCCACTATTTGGATTCGGCCAAATCCCCGAATCCTTCGCGAAAGATTCGGCTGAACCGAATCCGAATACTAATTTGCACAAAGATTTTTTACTTCCTTGTTTTGTGACAAAAAGTCATGTGATTGCCCTCCCCATCGCTAATTTACATATGCAAATTAGGATTTGGATATAGTTCGGCCGGGCAGAAGGATTCGGCCGAATTAGAATCCTGCTGAAAAAAGGCCGAATCCTGAACTGAATCCTGGATTTGGTGCATCCCTACATTCAACCATATATACAAGTATGGGACCTGTTATCCAGAATGCTCGGGACCTGGGGGTCTTCCGGATAATGGGTCTTTCAGTCATTTGGATCTTCTTGCTCTAAGTCTACTAGAAAATCATATAAACCCAATAGGCTGGTTTTGCTTCCAATAAGGATTATTTATATTTTAGTTGGGATCAAGTACAGTACAGGTATGGGACCTGTTATCCAGAATGCTCGGGACCTGGGGTTTTCCGGATCACAGATTTTTCCGTAATTTGGATCTTCATACCTTAAGGGGCCGTTGCATCAACGGTCGAATATCGAGGGTTCATTAACCCTCGATATTCGACTGGGGAATGAAAATCCTTCGACTTTGAATATCGAAGTCGAAGGATTTTGCGCAAAAAGTTTGATCGAATAATCCATCGATCGAACGATTAAATCCTTTGAATCTAATGATTCGAAGGATTTTAATCCAAGGATCGAAGGATTATCCTTCGACCAAAAAAACTTAGCCAAGCCTATGGGGACCTTCCCCATAGGCTAACATTGGGTTCGGTAGCTTTTAGGTGGCAAACTAGGGGGTCGAAGTTTTTTCTTAAAGAGACAGTACTTCGACTACCAAATGGTCGAATAGTCGAACGATTTTAAGTGCGAATCCTTCGATTCGAAGTCGAAGTAGCCCATTCGATGGTCGAAGTAGCCCAAAAAAAACTTCGAAATTCAAAGTTTTTTTTTACCTCGAATCCTTCACTTGAGCTTGGTGAATTGGCCCCTAAGTCTACTAGAAAATCATATAAACAGGCTGGTTTTGCTTCCAATAAGGATTAATTATATCTTAGTTGGGATCAAATACAAGCGACTGTTTTATTATTACAAAGAAAAAGTAAATTATTTTTAAAAATTTGGATTATTGATACTGTATATATGACAACCTCGCAGGTGTTCAGAGAAAGAATAAAGGACAAGTCCACGTTCCAGAATAAAACCACTCTGCCCATTCCCACAGAAAGCCACAGGTTCCTGCCAGTCTGAGCACATTTTTATTTATACAAACAGGACAAACAGGACATATTACAAAATACTCGGATGAAAATTCATACTCACAGCATGTGAGGGAGAGACACAAAGACACACACAAAAATAAGGGAATTTACAGCGGATCTACCTTTAAGGCTGTCCGCCCAGAGCCCCTCAACTCCGCACGTAATACTGCCGAACAACATGGTTTTTGTTTTATTATTCATTTAGAAAAAAATATATATATTTATTTACACCAACAAATTACGAGACAGTTGCACAAGTCCACTGCGTGTGAGGGTGAGAGGAGTTGGAGCCTTAAGACGTTGTTTGAAGGTGAATCTGCCTCAATCCAAGTCTGTTTTCCACCCGTTTCCTGACAGCTCAGTGTAAACAATTCCATTGGATTCTATGTGAAATACCGATCTGTAGGTTGATCAGTAGCATTGCCTTTCTCCAAAGCAACCCTAACTTCCCTTAAAGGGCTCGTTCACCTTTAAATTAACTCTGAGTATGGTGTAAGCGACAATTTGCCATGGGTTTTCATTTTTTATCATTTGTGGTCTTTTTAATTCAGAAGCTCTCCAGTTTCAGCAATCTAGTTGCTGGGGTCCGAATTGCCTTAGCAACCATGCATTGATTTGAATAACAGACTGGAATATGAATAGTAGAGGGCCTCGATCGAAAGACGAATAATACAAAGTAGCAATAACAAATTGAGGGTTATTTATCAAAATCCGAAACAATTTTCTGATGTCTTCCCCCGACCAAATCCACATGGGTTATTTCCCCTATTTATCAATACATTTTCCCGAATATTTCCTGTGCGGTGAAAAAATTCAAATCATACAAATTTTTCTGATTTTACAACCGAAAATTTGGATTTTTGCCTGAAAACCATGAAATCTTCGTATTATTGCACGAAACCCAGCGCAGATCAGGATATCTACAGGACCTCTCCCATTGATTTATATACAATCAATTTTCGCCAGCAACAGTCACTTCGCCCTTTACTAAATCTGCCCCTGAATCTGAAAATCCGGTATCTCAGACCTGTGGAGGTTGCATATAAGTCAGTGGTAGAAGTCCCAATGATTTTTTGATGTGCTCTGGGTTTTGTGCAATACCCGAAGTTTTCGGGTGAAAAAATTGTGAAAATCAGATGGAAAAATCAGAAAAAATCATGAAAATCTAATTTTTTCCCACAAAGCACATTTTCGGGAAAATGAGAAAATGTAATAATAAATAAGTGTAAAAAACCCAAGCGGAGTTTGTAGCAGAAACTATTGAGATAAATTCGGAGTTTGATAAATAACCCCCAGGTGTATCAGAAGGTTTCGCTGGGGGAGTTAATAAAGTGCAATATTTTAGGAAGGAGATAAAAAGCATCAATAAGGCTGTGAAATGCTACATATAAGCTTGTATAGCCGGCTGAGGGTGCACAAGCCTTCTGCTTGAGTGCCATTTATTTCCCAAAATAGATGTACATGATATTGCCATCTTTTTACTGCAGTTGGGGATATTTTAAGTCTGGCCATGGGAGGCGCATTTATCAAGGGTAGAATTCTTCTCCTTTAATAAAGTCTAATATGTAAAACACAGACAAATTTTACCGAAAACTCGAATCGAATTAGATTTAAATAAAAAAAAAAACTCAATTCGAGTTTCTCCGAAAAAAGAAAGGCTACAAACATCACCAAATTGATCCCTGGACCTCTACCATTGACTTATACAGTAATTTCGGCAGGTTTTAGGTGGCGAAAAGTCGAATTTGAGTTCTTAAAGACCCAGAGTATGATAAATCTCGAAATTCGAATTAAAACTTGAATCGAGTTTGGAGAATTCACAATTCGAGAGTTTTGACCAAAAATTTAATTTTCAATTTGGCCCTTAATAAACCTGCCCCTTAGTGTCATACCTTTAGAATAAGACTGTACTGATCAAGTGCAATAAATAAATGAACATTATATCACAGCGCTCACCTTTAAATTAACTTTATTCTGAGACCATTTGCAACTAGCGATGAGCGAAACTGACCCGTTTCGTTTCGCCAAAAAAACCGCCGCCGCCGAAATGTCGCGGACGGCCATTAAAAGTCTATAGGCGTCAAAAAAATTGTCGCATGACGAAATTGTTTTGATGCGCATTTTTTTTTTTGACACACAACGCCATACAAGTATATGGGCGTCATTTTTGCGACGAAACAAGACGAAAAAATTCACCCATCCCTATTTACAACTAGTTTTATTTTATTTTATCTGTAGTTTGAGTTATTTAGCGTTTTTTATTCAGCAGCTCTCCAGTTTGCAATTTCAGCCTCTGGTTGCTTGGGTCTAAATTCCCCTAGCAACCATGCATTGATTTGAATAAGAGACTGGAATATGAATAGGAGAGGCCTGAATAGAAAGAGGAGTAATAAAAAGTAACAATAACAATACATTTGTAGCCTTACAGAGCATTTGGTTTTTAGACGGGGTCATTCGAAAGCTGGAAAGAGTCAGAAGAAGAAGGCAAATAATTCAAAAACTATAAGAAAAAGAAGACCAACTGAAAAAGTTGTTTAGAATCGGCCTTTCTATAAAAGACTAACAGTTAACTTAAAGGTGAACTACTCCTTTACGGAAAGAGCTCCAGTATGAAAGGCTGTTTAGCAACATTCACAGATACTTCGGGGCACATTTACTATCGGTCGAATATCGAGGGTTAATTAACCCTCGATATTCGACCATCGAAGTAAAATCCTTCGAATATCGAAGTCGAAGGATTTACCGCATTTAGGAAAAATTGTTTGATCGAACGATTAAATCCTTCGAATCGAACAATTCGAAGGATTTTAATCCATCGATCAAACGATTTTCCTTTGATCAAAAAATGCTTAGAAAGCTTATGGGGAAGGTCTCCATAGGCTAACATTGATGCTCGGAAGGTTTAAGTTGGCGAAGTAGGTAGTTGAAGTTTTTTTAAAGAGACAGTACTTCGAATAGTGGAACGATTTTTAGTTCGAATCGTTTCGATTCTAAGTCATAGTCGAAGGTCGAAGTAGCCAATTCGATGGTCGAAGTAGCCAAAAAAAAGTCAAAATTCAAAGTTTTTTTCATTCGAATCCTTCACTCGAGCTTAGTAAATGTGCCCCTTCATGTTTGTTCACGCCTTTTGTAGCATGCATTGGACAGGGAGTTACAGTTGGACGCGGTCATTTTCAAATTTGCACCTGGCTATAATCCACAGTACCCAATCACTTATCTTAATTTAAAGGGTAACTGCACCAGTTAGTCTCCATCTTTTATGGGTAATTAACAGTGGATAAAGATGCACGCTGCAGACTGCACTGAAGGTGCTTTATTGATAGTGTCGGCATGGAGACCCTTGAACTAGACGATCAGTTGCACTCATTTCTATAGAGTGCATCTGTTTCTTTGCACAGCCATAAAGCATGCATCTGTATGAAATAGGGATGCACTCAATCTAGGATCCGGTTCGGCCTTTTGCAGCAGGATTTGCCTGGCTGAACCAAATCCTAATTCGCATATTCAAAGAAGAATTGCATAACTTGTGTCACAAAACAAAAGATGTTATTTCTTTTTTCCCTTCCTGTGCAAATTAGGATTCGGTTCCGTATTCAGCCGAATCCTTCACAAAGGATTCGGGGATTGGGCCGGATCCCAAATAGTGGATTGGGTGCATCTCTAATTTGAAACGTTAATTATCCACTTACAAGTAAAGGCTGAAGGTAAAGGCCGGGTAGAACCGGTGTCTGCGCATGTTACACAACTCCCGTTTCATACTGGAGTGGATTATACTTGAGCTCCAGGTTTGCAACCGATTCAAGCAATGCATTTATATTCTGTACGTATGGTACCGGAGATGGTGGTGTTACAGAGGAGGGAGAGTTCCGTGCTACAGCCATGGCACATACAGCCAAAAAATTCACTGGATACAATGTGACCATATACACAATATACACAAGTGTTTTTTTGTTACAATATAATGAATTGGTTTTATGCTGTATGCTGCCTGCTGCTTCTTGTGCTTTCTGCCTTGCAAAATGCTCCTGCTTTACCCACACAGACTGTATCCCACTCCCTAATCCTGCCATAAAGCACTGCCATAATCCTTAGATCAACATAAACCCGCTCAAAGGGCAACCTATTTACACAGTGGGAATTCCTTTGTACTAGGACTAGCTCATAGTCATTTTCTAAAGGAGCGTATACACCCCTTCTCAACATGAGTTCATGGAATAGGGCTTGTACTGAACATATGATTTTTGCCTAATGTTTTAAGTAGTTTTGTTATTTCTTAAAAATGAAAAATCTTAAAATGAAAGCAAAGTCACATTCTACTTCCTATCCAAGTTAATATATCAGCTTCTGCCTGTTAGGTTATAAGATAAGGATTAGCTCATTATATAGAGGTTTCTCGTTGGGCTGCTGGTTTGTATGACTTTGCTTTTTGGAATCAGGAAGTTGATTAGACATTTCTCATTGTGGTGGTGGTTTGTATGACTTTGCTCTTTGGGATCAGGAAGTTGAATAGAGGTTTCAACGGGCTGCTGGTTTGTATGACTTTGCTTTTTGGAATCAGGAAGTTGAATAAAGGTTTCTGATTGGGCTGGTGGTTTGTATGACTTTGCCCTTTGGGATCAGGAAGAAGTTGAATAGAAGTTTTTCATTGGCCTGTTGGTTTGTAAGACTTTGCTCTGTTGGGATCGGCAAGTTGAATAGAGGTTTCTCATTGGGCTGATGGTTTGTATACTTTGCTGTTTGGAATCAGGAAGTCGAATAAATGTTGCTCATTGGACTAGTGGTTTGTATGACGTTGCTCTTTGGAATCAGGAAGTTGATTAGACATTTCTCATTGTGGTGGTGGTGGTTTGTAAGACTTTGCTCTTTGGGATCATTAAGTTGAATAGAGGTTTCTCATTGGGCTGATGGTTTGTATGACTTTGCTTTTTGGAATCAGGAAGTTGAATAAAGGTTTCTGATTGGGCTGGTGGTTTGTATGACTTTGCTCTTTGGGATCAGGAAGAAGTTGAACAGAAGTTTCTCATTGGGCTGTTGGTTTGTAAGACTTTGCTCTGTTGGGATCGGCAAGTTGAATAGAGGTTTCTCATTGGGCTGATGATTTGTATACTTTGCTGTTTGGAATCAGGAAGTCGAATAAATTTTGCTCATTGGACTAGTGGTTTGTATGACGTTGCTCTTTGGAATCAGGAAGTTGATTAGACATTTCTCATTGTGGTGGTGGTGGTTTGTAAGACTTTGCTCTTTGGGATCAGGAAGTTGAATAGAGGTTTCTCATTGGGCTGATGGTTTGTATGACTTTGCTTTTTGGAATCAGGAAGTTGAATAAAGGTTTCTGATTGGGCTGGTGGTTTGTATGACTTTGCTCTTTGGGATCAGGAAGAAGTTGAATAGAAGTTTCTCATTGGGCTGTTGGTTTGTAAGACTTTGCTCTTTAGGATCAGGAAGTTGAATTGAAATTTCTCATTGGGCCGTTGATTTGTATGACTTTGCTCTTTGGGATCGGAAAGTTTAATACAGGTTTCTCATTGGGCTTGTGGTGGTGGTTTGTATGACTTTGCTCTTTGGGATCAAGAAATTGAATAGAGGATTCTCATTGGCCTGTTGGTTTGTATGACCAAACTGAGTGAAGTTTGATTGGGGTAAACTACTTTGCTGTTTGGAATCAGGAAGTCGAATACATTTTGCTCATTGGACTAGTGGTTTGTATGATGTTGCTTTTTGGAATCAGGAAGTTGATTAGACATTTTTCTCATTGTGGTAGTGGTTTGTATGACTTTTGCTCTTTGGGATCAGGAAGTTGAATAGAGGTTTCTCATTGGGCTGATGGTTTGTATACTTTGCTGTTTGGAATCAGGAAGTTGAATTAAGTTTGCTCATTGGACTAGTGGTTTGTATGAAGTTGCTCTTTGGGATCAGGAAGTTGATTAGAAATTTCTCATTGGGTTGTTGGTTTTTATGACTTTGCTCTTTAGGATCAGGAAGTTGAATTGAAATTTCTCATTGGGCCGTTGATTTGTATGACTTTGCTCTTTGGGATCGGAAAGTTGAACAGAGGTTTCTCATTGGGCTTGTGGTGGTGGTTTGTATGACTTTGCTCTTTGGGATCAAGAAATTGAATAGAGAATTCTCATTGGCCTGTTGGTTTGTATGACCAAACTGAGTGAAGTTTGATTGGGGTAAACTGCGGGGGACATGGAGTCTCTAATGATTATATCATACTGGAAATTCAGAAACATGAGTTTTTTTTTCCAGGTCAATGTGTAATAGCACAAAAGAGCCTAAATCCTTTCAGAAGGGCTTATGTTGAACCAAAGTCTGCACAGTCCCCTTTTAACACATTATCATGTTTATGTCATCCATGGATTATACAGATTGTTGGATGACACGTTAATCCCAGAGCGTTAAACTGTGCTTTAGTGGTGGCAGGAGCTTGTGAAAATAGGCTGTCCAACCTATGGCACTTTAGTCATAGTACTTCTCTGACAACTGAAGGGCCACAGGTTAGTAGTGTATACAATCCTACCTGCTGTCCCTGACTCTTTCTACATACAGCCTTTGCGCTCAAGGGCCCAACTAAATGCAGGGCCACGGAGACTCAACGACACAATAGAGGCTATCCATTTTTGTCCTGTAGGGTAAGCAGGAAGGCCTTCTGCAAAGCCAGTCATTCCATACATCATTCCATTCCATTAAAAAGTGCAATGCATTAGTGTATACATTTCCCACACATATATACATACCAGTTAGTGTTGTATAAGACACAAAGAGATGGCACTTTGGCAGTAATAAAGTTACTCTATTCATTGGGGCGGTGAGACAAAAATCCAGGACAGCAGCACAGATGGAGAGCAGGTTGGAGTGAGTCCTGGGGAAAAGGGGTGGTGGGTGTGCTAGCCTCAGCTGCTGGGACATCTGACCCATTTAAATTGTCTTGTGGTTTGTTTTTTCTTTTTTTTTTTGTTTCTTGGTTTTAATAGAAAAAATAAACCAATCACCATAACAAAAACGATTAAAAGAAAATTAAAAAAAGGACAGCGGTGTGTGGGGATGGGTGTGCGGATTACTCAGGCCACTGGTTCATCTTCCATGGGCTCTTCTAATGGTCTGGAAGGAGAAAGAGAGAGAAGTGGAGTTACAAGGGGATCTCTAACCACCGTCACGTCAAAGCTGGTCGGAAACAAATGGGGTTACAAACAAGAAGCATAAGTATAAAAGGGTATATAAGTATATAAGGGTATATAATCTGAGCATAATGGGCAAAGTGCTGTAAATTCAGGTGGCAGCTGCCCCAGAAACAAACACAGCTTAAATCCTAAGGTGTAGGGCTGACCATCCCATGGGGTATAACGCAATGATTGGGGTCCCAACCTGAAGGCTAATGAAAGTGGTGCTCATTTTCTGTCCATGGAAGGATTAAAAGTAGAATTTGGATTCACAACTGATTTGCCTTTCTAGAAATTCATGGAACTGTAGACGAACGACTGGTATGATAATTGTTTTCCTATCTTTGTAACCTTGCCAATAGCTAAGGGCGACCCCGACTAAATACTGGATGACAAAACGGGCTTAAAGCCAAAATTTAAAAACCAAAAAGACTGTGGTTGGTAACAGAATGAAAAATATATACGAAGGTGGGATTTAGTACAAGGTACTTAAACCACCTGCCCACGTCACTTTCCCAAAATAACAATAATGAGGAGACCATCAGAGCGAAGACTTCATCAACCAGCCGATGCGGTCCTCAATCTGAAGGGAAAATCCAACCTGCCTGCTTGATATTTTGCCAATTTTCAGCCGAGTTGGTCTAAAAGACTTGAATAGGCAGCTTAAATCAGCCATGTATGGCCACCTTAAAGCTAAGAGATATATTGGACTATACAGTGGTGGTTGACTAAGGGTGCCACCTAAACTGTCCTTTTTTTCTATGCATGTCTTGGCACATACATACACTGTGTATGCTAGTCTAATCCAGTAGTCCTGGCCATGATCATCAACATTTACAGCTGCATCGCTCCATCTCTCGGTATCATAGCAACCTACAATGGTGATTTTCCCATTGGATTCCATAATGTACTTACTGTTATTGTCAATATGATTACCTGGGATTAGAGTTGGAGTTGCACTGGTCTGTATCCACTGATAATGATGCAAGTGCACTGACGGCTTCTGCTTCCTCCATTTCCACACGCTGCACCTCCAGGATGGAGCAGCCTATAGTCGAGCTCTTTAGGCAGCTCCAGTGTTTGCCTGGAAGAGGAAGCATATTGAACACAATGTCTGAAACATGTTTTTAGGAAAACATTTCCAATAAACATTGGCCAAATCAATTCTAGTCCCTCAAACAGCGCAAAAAAATAAACAAAACATAATATTCTCGGAAGACTAACCTCATGAATGACATTAGACCCCTGTATATCAGCAGTGCAGCAACTTTGTTGATAATATATGTGTTATCTACTATGCAAACAGTCCTACAGAAACCATCATGGCTGCTTCTACTAACAAAAAACAGCCTGATGCCTTATGCATGAATTCTATCCCATACTCCTATCATATGCCCTAGTCCTGTTATCATCCAATTAGCTTCTGTAAATCTTATTAGCCTCTCAAACCTACCAGGATTCTATTCACATGAGCTACTTCTCTATATACCCCCTCTAACTTCGATACCAAGTCTAGCTTCTACCTTGCATCTCTATAACGGTTAGTTCTGCACAGTTTCTCCTCCCATAGCTGGACCCTATCAGGATGTGCTATCCACTTACTATGGATGTTGATGACTCTCTCCAAGGTTGCTACTGCATTGTCACTGGGTCTCTGTTGTAGGACACTGTTATCAAAAGGTGCAAGCTATGGGCAAAGAGACAACATAAGCTGAAAGAGAGGGTTCAAGAAAGCGTCCCTTGTCTTCCCCAGTAGAGAACCCCCTATTCCTCACCTCCAAACCCAGAAGGGCAGAAACACAAGCCTCTGAGGCATCACAAATGGCTGTCAGATCATGACCTCCCTCCAATGCCAGGACCACTTGGCCGCCAGCCAGAGTCATTAACTGCTTGGTAAGGTGTCCAAAGCCTGAAGGAAGCATAGATATGCGAGAGGTTTAGAGAAAGATAACATACAATAAAGAACAGAGGATAAAGTAGAAAAAATGGAAAGTAGACTGGGTGCTTTGTAAGGGTAAGTAACTTGAGAAGGCAAGGGCATGGTGAAAGGAGATAGAAAACATACAGTAGTGATGATAGAAATAGTTCTATTTGAAGATGAAAGCAATGATAGTACAAGGTGTTCTGGAAAATTGCCTCCACCCCCTGTACCAGCTGCTGGTTTCCATCAAAAAGTTCCACCACAATTTTCCACATATAGACAGAAAACTGAGAGGAAGCCAACAGCACACCAAGCCAGTGTAAACATTAAATGAAAGGGGTCTGTTGAGAAGAAGGCTCACCATTGCACCCCCATAGAACAATGCCCTAAACAGCGGCTCACATGCCAGAAGATTGGAGGAGGAATGATCAGTTGCACTCACATTTGGCTGTTACTGAGTATCCCCCTAGTGGAGACTGGTGACCCTCAACTGCATCAAAGCCAGCAGAAACAAGAACAAAATCCGGAGAGAACTCCTGGGCTATAGGCATGACCACCATCCTAAGTGGAGACAGAATAAACTGAGCCATTGGAGAAAAGTCGGAAAAATGTAAAAAGGTAAAACTAAAATAGGAAGTAGCATGTGAGTCTCAAAATAACGATACAGTTGGAAGAAAATGTAATAGGGCGAATAAACAAGAACAAAAAATTGCAAAGTAAAATAAGAAAACAAGACCACAAACCTGAATGCAGCAAGGTACTCAGCATCCCCCACTGGGGGATCCACGCCACCCGTCCATGCTATGTTAACGTTGAACCCAATACCATGGTCAGCACCCACCTGTCACACAAAGACCATCGCCTAGTCAGGACCTTGTATCCTGATGCTTTCCCCCAAATAAACGGCATCACCATTCTTATTTCTATTTCATTCCTTTACCCACCTCATCCGGAGAGCCGCTACCAGGAAAAAAGTTGCCATCATCATAACGGTGGAGAGAAATATAGAGGACATTTGGGTCATTGTAGAAGGCCTGTTGTGTGCCATTGCCATGGTGAATGTCCTGCAGAGGTAATGTTGGGATAAATAAACAAGGACATGATTGGGTATCTTTAACATATTTGATGTTCTGTACCTTTATCAGATACATTTTCTGTCCATTAACTTACCCAGTCCACTATGAGGATTCGGCCCATGTTCATCTTCTGACGGAGCAACTTGGCTGCTATAGCTACAGAGTTAAAAAAACAGAAGCCCCTAAAGAAAGAGGAAAGGGGAGAGGTTATTAATGGCATATCTATGTTGGTGGAAAGATGTTCTGAAATGCACTCCTACTCCAAGGCGAGGGATGTCTACTCACATGGCAACCGATTCCTCAGCATGGTGTCCAGGCGGTCTTATTACTGCAAAACCATTCTATTAGAGGAGAAAACAACATGAATAATAGAGGAGACCAAGAGTCAAAGGCCAACAAAGATAAAGGAAATGAGAAATATTAAATGAGAAGTTGGGGGGAGGAAAGAGGATGGGAAGGGAGAGCAAATAATGACTGGCACCTTTTGTTAAATCAGCCATCCACCCAACTCTTACCTTCAGCTCTTCAGAGGCTACTTTATAGACTAACTCAAGCAGACATCCCACTGCCGTTCTCACAGCTGGAGGTGAGTGCAGCTCATTCCACACAGTGTCACTGTCCACCTATGATGGAAAATAAGATGCTCAACCTATGGAGGCACTGCAAGGCGCAACTAGCCAGGCATCAGCTCCTTGTAAGAATCAACTTGGTACAGGGCAGGAAATGGGGCTGTTATGTTTTTCTCTCATCCAATGAGAGAAAAAGATATTTCCACTAAAAGAGAAAAAAACAACTCACCCCAATCCCTCCACAAGGCAGGACAGCATACAGCTTCTGGGATAGAGTCCCTGCACAGCAGACAGATATTACATTTCATTTTTGTTGCTGGGTAATGCTACTAAGATGTAGATATTCTCTTAGAATATCTCTTCTCACCTAGAATGTTCTTGCTGTCCAATTTGTGGCGACTCTGAGGGCTGGTCCCATAAAGCAAGGTGTGATGCTCCGTGTGAACGGTCTGGATCTCATCCAATGTGGCCTTCCTGCCTCGGACACGCTGTTAGAAGGACAATAATGACACCATGATGCTCTTGTTCAAACCCCCACCCAAATTTGGCTAAGGTACAAGCACCTCATTTGAAATGATTTAACTTAAATGTACTTAGGACCCCCCAAACTGTGCAAACATTAATCCACTGCTCCTCACCCACTAAACAGCGGCTTTAAAAGTTCTTAAACGTACCTGACATTTTCCCAACAGGCCAGTCTCCTGCAGACGGGACCAGACACTTTGGATTCTCCCAGCATGCTCTGGGTGGTTGTTGGTATCTCCACACGTGCACTGGTGTTTCAGCATGAGGGTATCATAGACTAAACCTGACCAGACACAAGAAAGAAATGCGAATATATAAGAGCGGACATCTGTGTGGTTGGCTATTGCAGGAAAATAATTGCCATATCCACCACATGAAAGTCACAACTGTCAAGCCTGTAGGTTTGATGGAAGTCACATAGGAAGGCAGAATACTTTATATGTAGATGCACATACAGCCAACAGCTACATTGGCTCAATTATTATGGAGGAATATGTCTTTTCAGATAAACATCAAGCAGCATGGAGGCCACCAAGAACAAGCACTTTTACACCTGTTTTATAATGTGCACAAAAGATCTCAATATACTCAAGGCTTCCTTGAAATACAACAAAGATGGCGGTGCATACTGCTTAAGATCACTGGGTCATGGAAAAAAACACAAAAATGACCCTCACAACCAAGAAGCTGTTTTGAAATGAAAATATAGAAAAGCAGAAAACAAAAATAACCAACAGAAAAATAACAAACGAAATCCATTCACTTCTGATGTTTGGTTGTCAGAGTCGGTGACCCCCAACAATATCATGTTTCACTATCACATAAGTCAAAGACTTATTTTCGTCTCTGAATTTTATTATGCAACGGTAGAACTAATCGCTGTGGGCTGTAGGGTAAAGTGAGTGGTCTCACCAGTTGTGCTGATCACTCTGTGGTGCGGTTCTGAACTGCAGGTTGATAGAGGAGCCGCTGGGGAGGACTGAGTGCGACTCAGAGCCGTGTGAGAGAGTGAACCCTGGTAAAGAGGAAGGGCATCTGGGAAGAGCTGGAAAGGGTAAAAAAACATGACTAGTTAAGCTAATGGGGTTAGCAGGGACATGAAGAGACAACCTTAAATTCATCTCTGCCACATACACCCACTAGCACCCCTCTGATTTCTTCATACCTGCAGCCCACATTCCCTCTCATTACAGGTCATAAGGGGGTGTCAGTGCATAGCTGAGCTATAACTGGGGGGGGGGGTTGTGAGTCATTGGTGTGTGACTCATACTCGGCTCATCAATGAACTGAGGCTGTGCGTGAGAAAGCGCTATGTACGCACTGCAATGTAGCCTGCCCTCTGCTTCTGCAATGCTTCTTTCCTTCTCCCACCAGAGCCCTATCTTGTGTCTGCCTTTAATGGAAGCTCTGAAATGGAGCATTTTTGGGATGAAAAGCATTAGTTTAAATCAATAGGAAAGAGTAAAAAATAAAAAAGGATATGCCTCTTGTGCCAAAATGCATCTTTATTTCAGCATGATGGGCTATGTTGTCTCTCAGTGACAAGCCCACCCCACCACCATTCCTAGGTCCCCTTGTATTTTTCCACCTTTCCTCAGTAAAAAGCATCATGCTCACCTTTTTCAGTGCATGCTCAACGCCATTGGTCCTTCTGTCTTCTATGTCTTTATCCTCTTCCTCTCCATCATCTTCCTCCTGTGTTTCTTCACTTTCTGTGCCCCCATCAAGAGTGAAAATCACAGAACACTTTTCACCCCCGTCCTGCTCTGTTAGCTCCTCTTCTGTCTCTTCTGGGTGGGTAGGTGGCTGGTGAATGGCCTCACTGGCCTGCAAGAGCATGACATAGTGAAAAATCTGAGATGGAGAGGCAACATACCAAGGGAAATATCAGCAGATGACAGCTAACCTAGGAAATGATAGGCCTTTCCTGAGGGTGGAAATAGTATGGGCAAGTCACAGACATTTCTAAGATGGGGACAGGCAATGTGACCAGAGACATCAAAATAGTAAAGGCCAGTCAAAGACTTTGTCAAATCATGGCAGCAATACAGATAGGGCTGCTGCACAGCAAACTCTATAGCAGTGGCTCCCAAACTGTGGAACTGGCCCCAGTAGGGGGTGGTAGGGGGTCAATAGCAAGGGCAGTTAGGTGAGATTTGGGAATAATGCAGATTTGCTATCCTAGATACCACCAAAAAGTCTGGCTAAAAGGTCAGTTAAGATTTGGGTTAAAAATGTATTTATTGTCCTAGATATTTTGAGGATTATGATTGATACACTACCATCTTGTAATGAAGTAAAGGGGGCCCTAAGCAAACATTGCTCCTCTAAGTGGACCTAAACCAAAAAAGTGGTTATTGGCACATTTTGTTATGGTGCCTTCCTTAATGGAAACTCTAGTTTAAAGATCTTCTTATAGGAACTAGTTATACCGGTGCTGGCCAGCTTTTGCCATCCAGCATAGCAAAGATTTCTTACTATGACAGGTTAGAAGAAGCAAAGCCAAGGCTGGCATGGGAAGGCTACAGGAAGATAACAGGTTTCTGGGTTAAGGACACAGTAGAAGCTTACAGAGAGTTGGAGGATGGGGACAGTACAAAAAGATTTTAGAAAGCTCAACATCAAGGACACCGTACAGGAATATTCTGGGAGGAGGACACAGCAGAAGAAGCTTGCAGAGAGTCTAGCAATGGGGATAGGGTTCAAGAAGCTTATTAAGAACCCCACATTGAGGAGACAGTAAAGGGAGTTTGCAAAGTGATTGAAGATGGCAGTACAGAATGAGGAGCTTCTAGAGGACACAAGACAGAACAATTCTGGAAGCTTCTAGAGGACTGAAAAATTCTGAAATAAGGACATAGTAAATCAAGCTTATGGAGCAGTACTGGAGTGATAGCCTGAAGTACAAATTATGGACTACAGTCAAACAGTTCTGTTAATGTCCCAAGTGGGCTAGACAAACCTTGTTGAGGTGTTGCTGGTCCAAGTAGTGCTGGTGTTGCAGAACCAGTTGCTGAAGGGCCTGAGGACTTTGTGGGAGAGGAGAGGACTGTGTACGACTCAGGGGACGATGCCTTGTGACTTTGGTGAGAGAACGTAGGGAACCAGAGACTCTTTCTCCCCCTACTAATGGGGACTGACCATGCAGGGGGACTGCAACAAAGAGTAACTAAGAGTAATGAGAAAGAATTTGCCTGACAGAGGAAAGTCTGGGACTTGGAAAAAAAAGGCAAAAGATAATAAATATTGCTTAATTCCTTAAAACAGAGAAGGTAAGAACTTGGAGTAGGTACATAAGGGGGAAATGAGGCAGGTTATTTGTGAATAAAGATGGACATCAAGACAAAGCGGGGAGGCTGAAGAAGGATAAAGAAACTAAAGGAGAAAAGGGAAATGTTGGAGAGAAAGAGGAAGGCAAATATTCACCTGTTATGAGAGCACTCTGCTGTCTGGCCTGCTCTAGTAAGAGTACATGCTGCAGGAGTGAAGGTGCCGTCAGGTTGCCTATCTCACCCCCATCCAGAGCAGGCAGTGGAGAGGTGTTGATGAAGGGACCACCTGGGCGCAAACTCTGATGCTCTGTCCCTTCCTGAGGAGTGAACTGACCCTAAGGAGAGAAGTAATAAAGGTCAAGTCATCTTATACCTAAAAACCCTCTGTAAACATTACCCCAACTCAAAGGACTAGCTACTCACAGTGAGGCTGCTGGTGCTTCCATGCAGGCAGATGTTGGGCAGTGATGGAGAAGTATACAGCCCAAGAGGTCCACCCACTCCTTCAAGAGTCAGAACTCTCTGCTGAGGAAGCATCTAAAATATTCAGTGAAGTAGGATAGATATTGTTAAACTGGTAAACTATCCAATCATTTGATCCCTTTTCCCAGCCTAATTCCATGCACTTTTGCTACATCTTTCCAACCACTTTCACCCAAGGCCTCCCTTACCTCGCTGGCAATATTAGGCACGCTGCCAGTCATTCCGTTCTCACATATGGCACTGTTGGAGCTGTTTGGGGAGCTCGGCCCAGATCCTGGGGCACTATTGCACACTGAAGACACTGCGGGAGGAGCACCAACATCTCAGCGATGAGACTTGGGTTTCAGGGGAACAGGAGAAAAAGCAATGGAGTGCAGTAGAACTAAAGTGACTGTATAAGCAGTATGGGGTGGGGGTGCAGTATATAAAGAATAAGTAGAGACAAGTATGTGGGTGCAGGTAGAAGGAATTCAGCACATAGTAGCAGTAAAGAGTTGATTTAAGGTTTTATCACTTTCAGCATACCCTGGATTTCAATGGCTCTTTTCTTGAAAGCACTGATAACAGTCCCATCCTTCCTTCGGAGAAGAGGACTACTGCGACGCTCTGCAACTTTCTGCTTTAATCGGGAACGGACTTTAAGATTAGGTTCAGAGGCTGCAGGAGAACAGAATAAGTAGGTGAATTTAACATCCTACATATAAGCCCTCACCTCCCACTCTTAACTGACTGTCTCTCTTCAGTTTCTCCAAAATCCAAGTAAGACATACTAACCAGTTTTGCGGAGAGGAAAGTCATCACGCCCATCGCAGGTTGCGAGGAGGGACACCTTATAAGATGAGAGAGTTGCTGGTGACCCAGCCTGAGGAGGGGAACTATGATCCAGTGAGGTATGGTGCGTGCCCCTAGGACAAAAGAATAGGACACTGACATGTGAAAACAGATGAAGGTAAAAGAACATCTGGTACTTATAAAAGAGTAACATTCAGTGATAATGGGGTGATGGTTGGAGGAGAGCCGAAGATGGAGAAAAGATAGCAGGTGCTTGAGGCGAGAGTGCAAGTGAAAATGAGAATAAGATGGACATGGAAGAAAGAAGAGAAGATCGGTCAAGAAAACAGTGACTACCAGGTAAGATGAAGGAGGAATAAAGCAAGTTTATGGAGTGCAATAAACCTCCTGTTGTTCTTACTTACCAGCACTTGGGGTGTTGCAGGATGGAATGGTTCACATTTCCAGGTACCTCCTTGGATTTACTGAGCAAGAATTCCTGTAACTTTAGCTTCACCTCTGTGCTGGCAATAGCACCTTAAAAAATAATAGAGGGAGTCAAGTGTTATAAACCACATTCCTAAAGAAAAAGAATGGCTTGCAGCTATTATCTTTCTCATACACTTACTTTCTTTGCTCTTCTCCTTGTTCCTCAGGATCAGAAGCTGCTGCTCCAGCCTCTGTTTCTCAGCCTCCTCCTGCCTCTGTCGTTCGCGCTTTCTCTGCTGTTCCAACTCTTGCTGTCTCTTGGCCGCCATAATCTCCTGTTGTTGCTGCAGAAATACACAGAGACTAGGGTGAGTGCTGGAAGGTGGGAAAGAATATATTGGAAAGTGGAAGTAGAAATCATCTTCGACACTGGACTTAGAAGTGTTTAGAGAAGAAGACATGTCTGGATATGTGTAGAAGAAGAAAAGTCTACTGGTTGGACAAAAAAGAGGGGCAATCACTGAGGAATATGGAAAAGAGAGAAGTGAAGATACAATAGCTCTAGGAGGTTTGTGTATACTAATTAAGGGGTGGAGAGTCAATGCTTATTTTAGGAAAGAAAGCTACATGTCAAGAAGTCAGCATGATAAAAGTGGACTCATAGGGATTAGGGGGAAGAGAGCAGTTGTGCAGCTTGACAGACCTGCTGCTGGAGTTGAGGGAAAGAATAGTTTTAAGAGCGGGGTTCATAAATGGCTACGTGGGTTTACAAGGTTCCACACCTTAAGGTGTTTCTGTAATTGGACCTCATGCTGCCTGGTCAGGCTTTCGTGCTGCTTCTGGAACTCGGCAAATAGAAGCTGCTTTTGGAGTTGCTGTTGTTGTTTTAAGAGAAGAAGCTGCTGCTGGAGCTGTTGTTCTCGACTCATGGGGTCCACGATCCCCCCAGGGCCACTGCCTGACCTCGGCTCCACCCTCTGCTCTCCTGAAGTAGGCGATAGGCTGCTGGGAGTGGGTACGGCTGCAGAAAGGAGAGGAGAGGCCTCCACTGTTTGGGAGAGACAAAGGGAGGCTGTCAGTTAAGGCATATAGTATATGCATTACACCATTCTACACCCTTTGGTTGCAATGAACAAGAGCTACTTATAGCTTGTTTTTTCATCAGGACTGCATCCAGGACCCCAAACAATGCTTGACCTGATAGGATTCTTAGACCTGCCTAATCGGTCTACGAAGCACAGGTCAATAAGCTGTTTACTCAGTATGGAGCGGCCAAAACAAATCACCCATCCAGGGTTGACAATATGTGAGAAGACTTTTGTCGTATCTTTGTCATTTTGCAAGATCTCATATATATCAACCAATGCCTATCTGTTCCTTTGTTTACGTTCACATTTAACCCATCCTTACCTGCCATGCGCAGTGAACTGTCCCTGACCTATTTCATAGTTACAAAATGAAACATTATAAACCTGGCAGATAGACTGTTGGAACGATGTTAAAACAATCATACATTATACGAATGTTTGTCCGTCAATGTAACAATGAGTAGATGGTTTTATCAACTCATCTGAAAAATAGTTGGTTCTCATGACAAAATCTACCCATGTATGGCCACACTTAGTCAACAGACAAACTTAACCTGTGCATGGCCAGCCTAATAGAGAGGTAGAGGAGGGACAGGGGATGTGTGTGGAAGGTAGAAGGAGGCAGAGATAGGGGAAAGCAAGAGAAAGAGAATGGACAGCAGCAGTGTAATACAGATGCAGAAGTGTAAAGGAGCGGAACGGAAGAACAGAGAGGGTGAGAGAGGAACAGAGGGAAAGTGGGAGATACAGAGGAAGGACAGGGAGGAACCGGAGAGGTAAAGACAGGATAGGGAGAGGGGGGAGAGACCTGGTGAGACAAACAAAGAGAGGATGAAAGAGTAGGAGAGGTTAAGGAAAGGTACATGGAGGGAGGTAGAGGAGGGAAAGAGGAAGATAAAAAGGGGGTGGGAGAGGTAGAGGGGGTATAGGTAAGAGTAGAACAGGCAGAGGAGGGATATGAAACACTGGAAGAAGGGAAGTAGAGACAGGGAGAGTTGAAAGAATAAAAAAAGGGACATCATAGATGTAGAATGACAGGGAAGAATGGCAGAGGCAAAGGTGGGATGGGGAGAATGTCAGAGAAAGATGAGGACGTGGAGAATTAAAATAATGGGGCAGTGCAAAGTGGAAGAGGTAAGGGAGGGGTGGGGTAAGTGGGAGAGTTAAAGGAAAGATGGGGAACTAGTAGTGGGGTGGAAGGGTAGAGGAATGGTGGCAAATGTAAAGTAGAGACAGGGGAGAATGGGGAACAGAGGCAGAGTTGGAGGGAAGGCACATGGTAGATTGGGAGAAATAGAGAAGGGACAGTAGAGTTGGATAGCAGAGGAGAGAAAAGGGTAAAGGATGGTGGAAGTGGAAGAAGAAGAAGGAAGGGAAGTAATAAGTATGGAGAAAGAAGGAAAGTAAGGAGTATGGAGACGGTAGAGGAGGGACAGAGGGAGGGACAGGGAATAAATTGATGTGAGAAAGAAGTAAAGTAACGGGAAGGGTAACAGGATGGGAGGGAGGGAAGACATGGTGAGTGCAAATTACCTTTTCATACTTTAATTGTGATTATTATTATTAAAGCTAAAAATAGGGAGAGAAAGAAGCTGCTGAGAGACAGGGAGAAACGAAAGGTAAAGGTGTGTGTGTAAACACAAATATGTTATTGTGTAAATGTACACAGCAGCCATTATTTCTATCTCTCCATGTCCATACAGAGCCGCAGAACTGGGAGGCAGCAAGAAAGGAGAAAGAGGGGGGCTGAACACACGGTGACAGTTCTGATGACTGGCGAGGGGGGCAAGTTTAGTGAGGGGATAGTATCCATGTAACATTCCTCTGGTCTTCAGACATCACATGAGCTAAATATATTCTGAGCCATTTATATATAGACTGAGACGCTCCACACAGCACTAATACTATATATACTGCAGGAAGGACACTGCTCCCCCCAATTAGATTACTAGCTGTCATGCCGAAAATATATCCCCAGCTCCACATACCTCTGGCTCTAAACTCACACTCACTCTGTGTTCCTCTCCCAACACAAATAAAAACAGCGATGCCTTTGGTATTTTATTGGATATTGGATATTGTGTTCCCTTGATCTATATGAGATTTAGATATACCTGGGTATTAGTAGAGAGTAGGAGGTAGGTGTGTCTGGGTTTTAGAGAGAGCAATAAGTATATGCGCCTGAGTATTAGTAGAGAGTGAGAGGCATATGTGTCTGGGAAATAGAGAAGAGAGTGATAGGTATGTGTGTCTAGGTATTAGGAGGGGCTGGTAGGAACGTCTACCTGGGTATTAGAGAAATTGATAGGTATGTATACCGGGGTATTAGAGAAATTGATAGGTATGTATACCTGGGTAATAGGAGAGAGTGCGAGGTATGTGTGCTGATCTCATTACATTAACAGTCAATGGGAGACGTATGCAGTCTAACTCCGGCACGAACAATACCTATTAACCCCTTATATTGGCTCCATTCATTATTAAATACTGGCCTACAGGCAACAAGTACTCAAATAGTCATTTGGGAAATTTCTCGGATCATGGAATCATCTTGCACGTTATTTGTCTTGACGTTGGAATCTTCCCTTTATAGGACCACTGAAGATTTATCCAATTGAATATTCTCTACATACTAACGAAATAGTACTCATCTCAATTACTTGCGTGCAAATTTCCCCACATCTGATTGAATTCATTCAATCAGACAAGGGGTTAAATATCCATATGTAAGGGATCCCTCTCTTCACATGCAGCGCTGTTTGTTTTTAAATGGTTTTAGCTTCATAACATGGCATGGTGGTGAATAAAAATTGCTTTTTATTTATTTTGATGTTTGATCATTTATATCATTATTAGATTTTTGGGCGCAGGTATTGTGGAGTTAAAGTCCCTTTGATGTTCTTTATAATGACAAAAGGCAGACAGAAAGGTGTCTGGGACAAAAGCAATTGTTGGAATGAGACAGAAAGAGTTGCAGGTGGTCCCTACAGAAGGAGACAGGTAGGAGGAAGGGCACCAGGGTCGGTGTTGGGGAGCAGTAGAAAGGTGTTAGGAGAATTAGGAGGGATTTAAGGTAAAGCAACTGGGATAACATAGTGGCTTCCCCATGGAATGAGACAGATGACAGGACAGCCCCAGAGACTACTCGGAATAACAGAATCCTTTCTACAGATTAACTACGGTTCTTTGGTATCTAGGGCGTGCAGATGTACTCTGAGGATGACCATGGAAGGGGTTCCTTATGTGCAGAAGAAGGGATGGGACGAAGTGCAGGTAGAGTAAGCTAGAGAGATACCCGCTACACAGGGACGTTAGTAGGATGGATAAGGAGTATCAGAATGAGCCTTTAGAAGTGAAGGGGAAAGCCCTCCAACAGAGCACTCTATACATGAAGAAGAATACGAAGAGAGGTAGGCAAAGGATCTCTGAGGTAAGGACAAGCCAGTAGGATGGAGTATGTGTGGATATATACATATATATATATATATATATATATATATATATATATATATATATATATATATATATATATGTATGTAGCATGGTCTCATTGGGAAAATACTGTGGTTAGGGAGTGGGGTTTCCTTAGACACAGATGTAGGTGCAGAGCTGAGTCAAGGGAACACAGGGCACAGGTACAGAGGAGGGGGGTCTCTCACCTGCAGCAGGTAGTGCGTGCCCTTGTACCCGGCTCAAAATCTCCAGCGCTTGCTCTCGCCCTTTTACCCCATCTGCAGAGGACACACAAGGCTCCGTCTCATAGATAGTCTGCAGCATGTCGGGCAGCGCCAGAGCCCTGGGAATCAGCAACATTCCCAGGCTTCCCCCTTTTCCCAGCCGATATCAACAACCAGCGAGATTCACACCACCAAAGAGACGGCAACAACAGTCACAACAAAAAAAAAAGTGTCCCCTGCGTCTCCCGGCAACTCTTCTGCCCCCCTGATATTCCTCAATATGAGCCCATGGAGATGAGACAAGCCATATCCAGGAGTAAGGTGTTGGCAGTGCCAGGCCCAGCGGGGACGGGGAGAGGTTTAGCTAGGCCTGTATCATGCCCTCCCCCTCCTGCCTGGTGAACGCTGGGCTGCAAGTGGAAGGTTCTGCAGCAGAGAGACTGAAATAGAATGGGAGAGGAGGAGTCGGATATAAATAGACAGCAGAGAGAGTGAGGGAGAGAGCGCTGGGGGGATAAGGACTCCTCAAGAATAACAGAGTGTCACACTTGACAGCAAGAGAGTGAAAACAGAAAGAGACAGAGGGTATGGTGCAAGATGGCAGTTGCCTCGCTAAGTGCCAGCTTATACAGAAGCCTGATGCCACGTCTGGCTGACAGATATATGTTGCACTTTAAATGAAACAGTGAGGGCTCTGCACTTTAGAGCTTACATAAAGCCAGGAGGAGGGGGAGCTGGGGTGAGAAAGTAAACAGTGTGTGGAGGGGTGCCATGATGGTGGAGGGGTGCCATGATAGAGGAGGAAATCAGAAAATAGAACGAGAAGAAGAATGATGAGTGGCGAGACCAGATAGAGATAGGAAAAGGGGGATTGGGCACAGGACACAGCAGAGGGGAGAGAGAGGTAGTATCTGGAGATGAGATGGAGACAAATTATAAGAAGCAAACCATAAAGATGACCAAGAACAGGGTGGTAAGAGATGAAAGCCTCTGGTGCACAGGTTGAATTTCAGGCAGTTGTGTTAAATTGTGTTTAAAAACATCACTGCACCAGCCCTGATCCTGGCAGTTGGCATTTAACTCAATAGGAAGCAGCAGGGGGCAACTTCAGGAGGTTATCTACGTGAAGCGGGTACAATGCTTGATATGCACCCCGTGTGCCATAGAAAAGAGGTAGAACATCTGGAGCTGGCAGAAAGGGAAGAGATAGAGATGAGGATGGAATGAATGAGCAGTTAGAGAAGAACCTGAGCAGAGATGGGGTAAGGAGAATGGATCTGTAAGAAGAAAGCCAAGGACTAGAAGGGAAACGGGACATCTTTACGGGGAAGGCTCAGGGGAGCAGAGGTATAGAAATAGTAGCTGTAGTAGCAGGAGAACAGAGGGAAGAACCTAGAAAGGACTAAAATGAAGCATAGGGTCTAGATTCTTATTGCAAGAGACAGGGGGAAGAGAAGGAGGCAAAGAAGTGTGGATACAAAGATGAGACAGAGAAATAGAATGTGGTGAGGGTAAGGGGAAAAAGGGAGAACAAGAGATAGCATAATGGTGGAGATACAAGTAAGGGAAGAATAAGGGGGGCATAAGAGGAATAAAATAGAGAGGCGACACATGGATGATATTTACAGAAAAGGAAAGAGACAGAAGACAATCTTGGGGTATCATCAAGAGAAGGAAGAACGGGCATAATGTGAAGGGACAGAGGAAAAGAGAGAATATAGAAGAGAGAAATAGAAGGATGAGTAGTGGAAAGTAGCTCAGGTGGAGGTAGGTGATAAGTATGAATTAGCAGTAGCACAAGGAACGCATAGACAAATGGATGTTCCCCAACATATGCTGCTCATTCCCATATGAATATTTATATATATATACACAGACACAGCATTGAATAACACTTGTCCTTAAAGAAACCTAATTGGTACATCAACACACACTGGATCAGCTTCCCAGTCTTGTTAAAAGAACCGAGTCTATAAATATAACGTGCGCCATCACCCCCTTCCCTTGTGTATATACACAGCCCCATATAGTTTATTCCCCTTGAAACGCACTAAAATTACAGAAGGGAGAGCTGGGAAATGCCTGGGAAGGTTTCCTGACATTAAGCTTTATTTCCCATCATCGCCACCAACCGTAACTGTGTCGGATCCATGGTCGAAAGATTTTAACATTTTTTTTCAGCTTGAAAGGCTTTCTGGCTGCACATGAAGGAATAAACAAGCAGACACCAACATACACAGGGAGAGCTTGATATTCTGTTTGTCAGAATGTCATCTCCCTGAATTCCACACATAAATAGCCCGAGAAATATATTATTAGACTGTCTGTATATCTATAGCTGTGACCTCATTCTAGGAGCGTCTGTCAGTACAAGAAGTGCACCCTGCTACTGTGTTCTTTGGCAGGTCACAGACAGACTGGGACGGTGTCTGTTTAGGTCCATGTGCTGCTCCAAGGGGTTCAGCTGAGACCTTGAAAATGATCAATGTCATCTTAAAATGGGAACTGATTGTTATCCTACAGTTACTATAGGCACCATCTCTCCCTACTATACCTGCTATGCCACAGTCACACTCCCTTCCCAGAGACTATTATCCACTGTTACTATAGGCACCATCTCTCCCTACTATACCTGCTATCCCACAGTCACACTCCCTTCCCAGAGACTATTATCCACTGTTACTATAGACACCATCTCTCCCTACTATACCTGCTATCCCACAGTCACACTCCCTTCCCAGAGACTATTATCCACTGTTACTATAGGTACCATCTCTCCCTACTATACCTGCTATCCCACAGTCACACTCCCTTCCCAAAGACTATTATCCCACTGTTACTATAGGCACCATCTCTCCCTACTATACCTGCTATCCCACAGTCACACTCCCTTCCCAGAGACTATTATCCCACTGTTACTATAGGCACCATCTCTCCCTACTATACCTGCTATCCCACAGTCACACTCCCTTCCCAAAGACTATTATCCCACTGTTACTATAGACACCATCTCTCCCTACTATACCTGCTATCCCACAGTCACACTCCCTTCCCAGAGACTATTATCCCACTGTTACTATAGACACCATCTCTCCCTACTATACCTGCTATCCCACAGTCACACTCCCTTCCCAGAGACTATTATCCCACTGTTACTATAGGCACCATCTCTCCCTACTATACCTGCTATCCCACAGTCACACTCCCTTCCCAAAGACTATTATCCCACTGTTACTATAGACACCATCTCTCCCTACTATACCTGCTATCCCACAGTCACACTCCCTTCCCAGAGACTATTATCCACTGTTACTATAGGCACCATCTCTCCCTACTATACCTGCTATCCCACAGTCACACTCCCTTCCCAGAGACTATTATCCACTGTTACTATAGGCACCATCTCTCCCTACTATACCTGCTATCCCACAGTCACACTCCCTTCCCAGAGACTATTATCCCACTGTTACTATAGACACATCTCTCCCTACTATACCTGCTATCCCACAGTCACACTCCCTTCCCAGAGACTATTATCCCACTGTTACTATAGACACCATCTCTCCCTACTATACCTGCTATCCCACAGTCACACTCCCTTCCCAGAGACTATTATCCCACTGTTACTATAGGCACCATCTCTCCCTACTATCCCACTAAAGATAGCTCTGGCAGGAGCTGAACCAGCAAAAATGAGAAGATAACACATAGTTGGAAACAAAGTAGCAATAAAAGACATATTGTACATCAGCTGTGTCATAACTGGGTGATAGATAAAACCAAATTGGGACAAAGCAAACAAAAGAAAAAACCAAGGAAACAATAATTATAAATGGATTGTAAGTGCTAAAGGGCAAAAACAATCTTCAGTCTGCATTTAAACACTCTATCATTATTAAATTGTTTGTTGTAATTGCAGCAAATACAGTTATTGAGCTGGGATGGGACAAGATAGAACAGCAGACACACAAACATATGCCGAGACATAACCCGTCTGTGTCCAGTGCTGACATCTAGTGGGGAAGGGTTAGAAATAGTAGGCTAAGCCAGTAAAGCAGTTAATATAGAGAGATAGCAGAACATCAATAATTTGATGGGTGAAATAATGAGCTTTTGGGAAAAGAATACACAAGAAAGGGTTATAAAAATAACACCATGAAAGATGTAAAGGCTGTCAAGGTTTTGTACCATAGGAAGATCTAGAGGATTCTGGGAGTAAGTGAGACAATGCTTTCAAATTTATTTTTATTTTTATACACATATTTACCAGACTACCAGAAACGTGTCAAGTGGGATGGGAGTGGGGAACAGCACGGAGCGAGGAAATGTGTAGGAGGTGCGTTAGGAGAGTCAGTATATAGTTTGGAAATGGAAAAAGGAGAGAGAAGGAGAGAGGTAAAAATGAAACAACGGTTAAAATCTGGTACAGGGAGAGAAAAGAGAGGGTCTCAATGGGGTAAGAGTGAAAGAGTTTTGTGCTATATATATATATATAATTGGTGGTGTAATAGAAGGTGAGGGAGGGAGAGGTAAAGAGTGTTGCTAAAGAATATGGATGGGTAGATAAATCAAAGAAGAAGCTGCAAAGTGGCAACGAGGGTTGGATTCTGATAGGGACGATGATCGAGTTAAAACAGTAGAAACACAAAAAGATGGGATGTGAGGAACACTGGAGAATGTATTGGAAATTGCTCCACCTGTAGAGACTTGGACAGTGGCAGAGGAGCTCAGCCTGACCAGTTAATGTGAAAATTAAAGAGAACGGTCATTTGCTCTCCTGAAAAACTGGGGCTTAATATAAAGTATGTGCAAATGGGCGAGGGAGAGAAAACCTGGGAAAGTGGAGACTCCTTGTAATGAAAAGGGAGGTCAACACCAATTGTAATGGAACACAGACCATGGGGGGAAGATGGGCAGCCTGAGGCAGAAGATCCAAGAGAAGAAAGACCCTCTAGGAGAATGGCCATAAATAATATAAACTGGCATTATGGTGAAAAGAGAGGACTGGACAGTTAAATATACTCAACATAAATGGAAAGCAACAAGCAACAGTAGAGAAAGAAGGATGAATAGTGTAGAGAAAGTGTCAAGAGTGAGAGCTAGGAAAACAACTATGGCTGGGAAATGATGATGAAAAGGAGATAAGGAAACAAAAATGATGAATGGTAAAGACATTATAGAGGAAAAGGAGAAAGATAAGGAATGATATGGAAATGATAAGTCAAAATAGAGGAGGTTAAACTAAAGAAACAATGAGTAGAACTTAGTATTCAGTTCTAAAGAGAGAATATTGCCCAGTAAAGATCCAGGTACACTAAGGAACGTACCCTATACAGTGACATTATATATCAGGTATGACAAATTATATAATTTCATTTATTGGTGTCATATATTAAAGGACGTTACAATCTCTATTTCTGAACAAATATCAGTTTCTTCATTCGGCATGTTATTAACATCTCCCAATATCACATCCAGCTACTTACTGGTCTGGGTGGGCAGGCTCATCCTGGTGTCCACTGGTTGAACAGATTAGCAGAGGGGTCACCAAATCCTAGGATCCCCCCCACCCCAAGGATGAGGGGGTAATGACAGCAATTTTAGAAGGGTCTGTCCTCTGTGGACATCCCTTAGTCTGTAGTTACCTGTATGGGACAAAATGAAAAAATGAATGGGACAATCTTTTTCTACAGTCAACAGTTACTAAATAAGCAAAAAAATAATAAATATACAGCAATGTGGGAAATGATTTTGGGGGGAAATATATAAGGGGCAATAGGAGGAGTTATAGGGAGGGGTATATGGAGCAATAGGAGGAGTTATAGGGAGGGTTATATGGAGCAATAGGAGGAGTTATAAGGAGGGGTATATGGAGCAATAGGAGGAGTTATAGGGAGGGGTATATGGAGCAATAGGAGGAGTTATAGGGAGGGGTATATGGAGCAATAGGAGTTATAGGGAGGGGTATATGGAGCAATAGGAGGAGTTATAGGGAGGGGTATATGGAGCAATAGGAGTAGTTATAGGGAGGGGTATATGGAGCAATAGGAGAAGTTATAGGGAGGGGTATATGGAGCAATAGGAGGAGTTAAAGGGAGGGGTATATGGAGCAATAGGAGGAGTTATAGGGAGAGGTATATGGAGCAATAGGAGGAGTTATAGGGAGGGTTATATGGAGCAATAGGAGGAGTTATAGGGAGAGGTATATGGAGCATTAGGAGGAGTTATAGGTAGAGTTATATGGAGCAATAGGAGGAGTTATAGGGAGGGGTATATGGAGCAATAGGAGGAGTTAAAGGGAGGGGTATATGGAGCAATAGGAGGAGTTATAGGGAGGGTTATATGGAGCAATAGGAGGAGTTATAGGGAGGGGTATATGGAGCAATAGGAGGAGTTATAGGGAGGGGTATATGGAGCAATAGGAGGAGTTATAGGGAGAGGTATATGGAGCAGTAGGAGGAGTTATAAGGAGGGGTATATGGAGTAATAGGAGGAGTTATAAGAAGGGTATATGGAGCAATAGGAGGGTGGGATATATGGAGCAATAGGAGTTATAAGAAGGGTTATATGGAGCAATATAGGTGACCTAATGAACTAGACTTATCATTTTATTACAAAAGGTTTGGCTCGTTAGAGCTCTTTACAGGGTATGGGATAGTTAACAAGGCACCCATGGTAATGTGGAGCAAAAGGAGGAGTTGTAGACAAAGATACACAAAGCAACACAGGGAGGGTATCATGGAGATATAAGATGAATAACAGAGAGAGAGTTGCTATGGCACAAAATGAGAAGTTATAGGGATTGGTTAAATATGACAATAGGAGGTATTCATAGAAAGGATAATTGAGCATTATATGAAGAAAAATTAAGAAATGGCAGGATTTATATTTATAGAAAGAGATAAAGAGTGGCATATACATGGGTGTATATACAGATATTGGCATGTATGAAGCAGGGGAACGGTATGTAGGAACCTTTTACTATTATGGTTTTATTTTCCGACACCCATACACCTGCATTGTATAGCCAAGAATCAGCTGAACATGAATATCATGGATTGCATCAACATTCCCTCTGCAATGATTTCCTTTTGGTCTGTCAGTAGTGGGTTATGAGAGCCGTACCCATCCACCCCCATATACTGCAGTGAAATCACGTCTCCCTGCGTCTGTGACCCTCGGCTCTAGCACATTCATTAACATTCAGCGAGTGGAGAGGAGAGTGGGAGGGAGACAATGAATGGATCCACATAGAGCACAGCATGGGGAGGAGAAGGGAGAATTGTGAATGGAGAGACAGAGTCAAGCATAGAGGAAGAAAGAGAGAAGAATTATGAATGGAGAGACAGAGTGAATTAAGAGAATGAGAGAGAGAATGACATACAAGGCACCTACATAGATACAGTTGATAGGGGGAGTGAAATACATGTATTATATATTAACAGATAGACAGGAGAAAAGGGGATAATAGTCTCTGGGAAGGGAGTGTGACTGTGGGATAGCAGGTATAGTAGGGAGAGATGGTGTCTATAGTAACAGTGGATAATAGTCTCTGGGAAGGGAGTGTGACTGTGGGATAGCAGGTATAGTAGGGAGAGATGGTGTCTATAGTAACAGTGGATAATAGTCTCTGGGAAGGGAGTGTGACTGTGGGATAGCAGGTATAGTAGGGAGAGATGGTGCCTATAGTAACAGTGGATAATAGTCTCTGGGAAGGGAGTGTGACTGTGGGATAGCAGGTATAGTAGGGAGAGATGGTGCCTATAGTAACAGTGGATAATAGTCTCTGGGAAGGGAGTGTGACTGTGGGATAGCAGGTATAGTAGGGAGAGATGGTGTCTATAGTAACAGTGGATAATAGTCTCTGGGAAGGGAGTGTGACTGTGGGATAGCAGGTATAGTAGGGAGAGATGGTGCCTATAGTAACAGTGGATAATAGTCTCTGGGAAGGGAGTGTGACTGTGGGATAGCAGGTATAGTAGGGAGAGATGGTGTCTATAGTAACAGTGGGATAATAGTCTCTGGGAAGGGAGTGTGACTGTGGGATAGCAGGTATAGTAGGGAGAGATGGTGCCTATAGTAACAGTGGATAATAGTCTCTGGGAAGGGAGTGTGACTGTGGGATAGCAGGTATAGTAGGGAGAGATGGTGTCTATAGTAACAGTGGATAATAGTGTCTGGGAAGGGAGTGTGACTGTGGGATAGCAGGTATAGTAGGGAGAGATGGTGCCTATAGTAACAGTGGATAATAGTCTCTGGGAAGGGAGTGTGACTGTGGGATAGCAGGTATAGTAGGGAGAGATGGTGTCTATAGTAACAGTGGATAATAGTCTCTGGGAAGGGAGTGTGACTGTGGGATAGCAGGTATAGTAGGGAGAGATGGTGCCTATAGTAACAGTGGGATAATAGTCTCTGGGAAGGGAGTGTGACTGTGGGATAGCAGGTATAGTAGGGAGAGATGGTGTCTATAGTAACAGTGGATAATAGTCTCTGGGAAGGGAGTGTGACTGTGGGATAGCAGGTATAGTAGGGAGAGATGTGTCTATAGTAACAGTGGATAATAGTCTCTGGGAAGGGAGTGTGACTGTGGGATAGCAGGTATAGTAGGGAGAGATGGTGCCTATAGTAACAGTGGATAATAGTCTCTGGGAAGGGAGTGTGACTGTGGGATAGCAGGTATAGTAGGGAGAGATGGTGCCTATAGTAACAGTGGATAATAGTCTCTGGGAAGGGAGTGTGACTGTGGGATAGCAGGTATAGTAGGGAGAGATGTGTCTATAGTAACAGTGGATAATAGTCTCTGGGAAGGGAGTGTGACTGTGGGATAGCAGGTATAGTAGGGAGAGATGGTGCCTATAGTAACAGTGGATAATAGTCTCTGGGAAGGGAGTGTGACTGTGGGATAGCAGGTATAGTAGGGAGAGACGGTGTCTATAGTAACAGTGGGATAATAGTCTCTGGGAAGGGAGTGTGACTGTGGGATAGCAGGTATAGTAGGGAGAGATGGTGCCTATAGTAACAGTGGATAATAGTCTCTGGGAAGGGAGTGTGACTGTGGGATAGCAGGTATAGTAGGGAGAGATGGTGCCTATAGTAACAGTGGGATAATAGTCTCTGGGAAGGGAGTGTGACTGTGGGATAGCAGGTATAGTAGGGAGAGATGGTGTCTATAGTAACAGTGGATAATAGTCTCTGGGAAGGGAGTGTGACTGTGGGATAGCAGGTATAGTAGGGAGAGATGGTGCCTATAGTAACAGTGGATAATAGTCTCTGGGAAGGGAGTGTGACTGTGGGATAGCAGGTATAGTAGGGAGAGATGGTGTCTATAGTAACAGTGGATAATAGTCTCTGGGAAGGGAGTGTGACTGTGGGATAGCAGGTATAGTAGGGAGAGATGGTGCCTATAGTAACAGTGGATAATAGTCTCTGGGAAGGGAGTGTGACTGTGGGATAGCAGGTATAGTAGGGAGAGATGGTGCCTATAGTAACAGTGGATAATAGTCTCTGGGAAGGGAGTGTGACTGTGGGATAGCAGGTATAGTAGGGAGAGATGGTGTCTATAGTAACAGTGGATAATAGTCTCTGGGAAGGGAGTGTGACTGTGGGATAGCAGGTATAGTAGGGAGAGATGGTGCCTATAGTAACAGTGGATAATAGTCTCTGGGAAGGGAGTGTGACTGTGGGATAGCAGGTATAGTAGGGAGAGATGGTGCCTATAGTAACAGTGGATAATAGTCTCTGGGAAGGGAGTGTGACTGTGGGATAGCAGGTATAGTAGGGAGAGATGGTGTCTATAGTAGAAGTTAATGTCATACATAAAAATGCATAAAAAAGGCAAGAATACTCCCTGTGGTTAATAAGTGAGTAAAAGTGCACAAAGTGACTACAGAACCTGCAGACGTGTCTTTATACAAATTCCAGCCTGTTGCTCAGTAAAGTGACTGGGGATTCCATAATAAACGCAGACATCATCAGACCGGCTAAATGAATTTGCGGCTACGGTGCCGAGGAGTTGAGGGCTTCACAATAAATGTGGTCAAATTGGATAATGAGTTGAAACAGCCAATCACTGTGCAGCATCCTTACACCTCACCCCCAATCAAATTAACGCAAGGATGGAAATTGCTTCTTAGAGCAGATCTTCTCCAGGCCTCGGGGGAGCAGCAGCTATTTATATAGGAAACAGTTGCCATGTACCCTAAGTGCTAGCCTTGGGGAGCCATGAAATGATTCTGGGCTCACATACAGCGCTCGTCCTGTTGTACATTATAGGGTCAATACATGTCACTGTGGAGTGCTGAGGATATCTGCACAGGTAGTGATTAGTGATGGGCGAATTTGGGACACTTTGCCGAAAAATTAGCGAATTTCCCACGAGATTCGTGAAACGGCGACGGCGTCTCGTTTTTGATGCCGACATCCGTTTTTGATGCTGGTGAATTTTCGAGGCGGTTTCGCGAATCGCGAAAATTTGCCGCAAATTTGCGTCTGGCGAATAAATTCACCCATCACTAGTAGTGATATTCTTGCAATTAGTTTTCATTTTTTTATTATTTGTGGTTTATGAGTAATTTAGCTTTTTATTCAGCAGCTCTCCAGTTTGTAATTTCAGCAATCCAGTTGCTAGGGTCCAGATTCCCCTAGCAACCATGCACTGATACGAATGAGAGGCTGGAATAATAATAAAAAGTAGCAATAACTGTAAATGTGTAGCCTTACTGATCTTTTTTTTTTTTAAGATGGGGTCACTGACTCCCCATTGGAAAGCTGGAAAGAGTCAGAAGAAGAAGGCAAATAATTCAAACACAATGAAAAAGAAAGGTTCACCTTTTATTTAACTTTTAGTGTGTTATAGACTGGCTAATTCTAAGCAACTTTCCAATTGGCCTTCATTTTTATTTATTTTTTTTTCACAGTTTTTGGATTATTTTCCTTCTTCTTCTCCAAACGCTCTGTAAGGCTACAAATGTATTGTTATTGCTACTTTTTATTCCTCCTCTTTCTATTCAGGCCTCTCCTGTTCATATTCCAGTCTCTTATTTAAATCAATGCATGGTTGCTAGGGGAATTTGGACCCTAGAAACCGGATTGCTGACACTGCCAACTATAGAGCTGCTGAATAAAAAGCTAAAGAACTCAAAAAAACAAAAAAAAAATTGCAAATTGTCTCAGTATCCCCCTCTACATTATACTAATAGTTAATTTAAATAGGAGGGCCCATACACAGGCCTATATTTCCCAGAATCCCCAGCAACACAGAACAATGATGCCGACTTCCCTTATTTAAAGGGGTGGTTCACCTTTAAGTTAACTTTTATTATGTTATAGAACGGCCAATTCTAAGCAACTTTTCAATTGGTTTAAATTATTTTTTTTTTAGTTATTTGCCCTTTTCTTGACTCTTTGCAGCTTTCAAATGGGGCGTCGCTGACCCCATCTAAAAAACAAATGCTCTGTACGGCTACAAATGTATTGTTGTTGCTACTTTTTATTAGTGATCCTTCTATTCATATTCCAGTGTTTTAGCATGGTTGCTAGGGTAATTTGGACCCTAGTTACCAGATTGCTTAAAATGCAAATTGAAGAGCCGCTGAATAAAAAGCTAAATGACCCAAAAACCTTCAATAATAAAAAATGAACGCAAATTGCAAATTGTTTAAGAATATCTCTCTCTACATCATAATAAAAGTTATCTAAAAGCTGAACAACCCCTTTAACTGGTTAGGGTCTCAAAATACTGCACTGACGTAAACACCAGGTTTAGGATAGGATTCCCAGCTGCTGTGGTCTAGAGTCCCAATCATAAAGCAAAACAGAACCATTGATTCATAAGAGAATGGAGGATTTTTGCACTAGCACAAAAGCTGCTTATCACCCCCCCCCCCAAAAAAGGGGAACCCCACCCCTAAAACGTAATGAAAGAAAAATGTCAACTTCAAATGTGTTTAAAAATACTTTGCAATTGCAGTTGAAACCGTTATTGGCGCGGCTTCATCCATACCCTGCACTGCTGGTTGTGAACTCTGAAACAGTTACACAAAAGCCAACCTTGATGGGAAGGTTGGGGAGTTTAACCCTGCTGTAACTATTTCATACCCACAGCTGGGCAAAGGGGCAAGTAGGTGCTCAGCCATGATGTGCATCTTTTGTGATGCATCTGGCTCAGTCCTTGAACGGCCGTTAGATTTAGCCAAAAACACTGATTATAGGGATACTGTCATGGAAAAAAATGTTTTTTCAAAACGCATCAGTTAATAGTGCTGCTCCAGCAGAATTCTGCACTGAAATCCGTTTCTCAAAAGAGCAAACAGATTTTTTTATATTTCATTTTGAAATTTGACATGGGGCTAGACATGTTGTCAGTTTCCCAGCTGCCTCCAGTCATGTGACTTGTGCTCTGATAAACTTCAGTCACCCTTTACTGCTGTACTGCAAGTTGCTTCCCTTTCCCCCCCCCCCAGCAGCCTAACAACAGAACAATGGGAAGGTAACCAGATAGCAGCTCCCTAACACAAGATAACAGCTGCCTGGTAGATCTAAGAACAACACTCAATAGTAAAATCCAGGTCCCACTGATACACATTCAGTTACATTGAGTAGGAGACTCTTCTGAATAGGATGACTCTTTCTGAAAGCACATGACCTGAGATGCACCTACACACCAATACTACAACTAAAAAAAATTTCATTTTTAGCGTCTCTTGATAATAGGAAAGGAAACTGCAGCTCAACACATTCCGGCCAAAATTTTACCATTCCCCTAAAACAGAATACCGATTGGATGCTCCAAATGCCCCTGCTCTTATTCCAGCATCTGACAACATTCACAGCCGGACAAGGCCAATCTTTACAGCTGGGGTCAAACTACAACTCCCAGAGCCCTCGTTCATTTAAGGCTGTTTAAAGGGCCAGTACACCCCTTATACAGATTCTGTAAACTGTTCTAAACTGATACATTTAGTTGATACATTTCTTATCTTTGTCAGTGCTGAGCAGAATCTCTGGGTTTCATTACAGGCAACTGTTAGAATCAACTAAATGTTGCACAATTATAACAGTTTCGAGTCTGAATTACTGAGCTGTCAGACTGAAACACTAAAAAGACACGAACATTTAGGGGCAGATTTATCAAGGGTCGAATTCCAAATGTGAAAAACTTCGAATTCAAAAAGACTAACCGAAATTAAATCAAAGGTTTTTTTGGCTGAATAGGTCAGTATTACATCGAATAGGTCTAATTTCAATCGAATTTGGAATCATATGATTCAACGTTTTTCCCAAAAAAAAATTATTTTTCAAAGTCCACCAATTGACTCCAAATAGGTTCTAGCAATTCAGCAGGTTTTAGATGGCGAATGGTCGAAGTCTAATTTTCAAAGAGAGTTCCTTTAAGGGTAAGGGCACACGCTAGGAATTAGTCGGCCGGCGACAAATCGCCTCTGCTTCGGGCGACTGATTTCCCTTAAAAGCCTTTCCGCTGGCTAGACGCAGGCGGGATGGCACTCGGAGCACTTTGTTTTCCGAAGTCACCCTAAGTTGCCTCACGAGGAAACTTCGGGCGACTTCGGATACGAAGCACTCCAAGTGCCATCCCGCTTGCCATTTAGATTGTAGCTGGATGGCATTTGGAGCACTTTGTTGCCTCACGAGGGCGACTTCGGAAAACTAAGTGATGGAGGTGCCATCCCGCAGGCGATTTAGATTCTAGCCAGCGGGAAGGCTTTTTGTGGAGATTAGTCGCCCGAAGAAGAGGTGATTTGTCACCGTGCTACTAATCTCCCCGAATCTGAGCGTGTGCCCTTACCCTAAAACTGTCAATGAATGCAAATGTTTAGGGTTACATTTGCTTTCATTAGGCATTTAGAGAAACCCTCTCTTCCTAATAATGACGTATAATTGCCATGCCTGGTTGCTAAGGGTAAGTAGCAACAACAAACCATTACAGCCCAGAATATCACGCTCTACATCATACTAACAGTTAATTTAAAGGTAAACAACATCTTTAAACATTCATTCATTTCCACAATCAGCGATGTGTACCCTGCGGCCCTCTAGTATAACTGCTTCACTGGAGGGCCCCAGGCTTGACATCACTGGGCCGGATCATTTACCTTGTCTGTTACCTGCGGATTGGTTTCTCCTTCCCACGCAATGTCACCGACTGTCTCGTCTTTGTTTCAGCAGTGAAAAGCCATTCCCCTCTCATAGGACAGACCTTTAAAGTTGTTGGAAGTCTCGTCTTTCAGCAGCAGCGAATCGACCTGCTCTGGGTGTCTCTTATTTCCTCATAAGAGCAATGTTATACATAGCACTGGGCACTGACCCTTGCAGATAACAGTCTCGTGGAGACATGAGGTGCAGTCTCTCTGATCAGTCAGGCAATATGCCAGTGGCAACAGGTCTCCTAGGTCTGTTACTGGTAAGTTGGGGATGTCTCTGCTGGTGGCTGGAGGTCTCACAATTCTGCCAATGGCTTGGGATCTCTCAGTTGTGTCAAGCAGGGAAGGTGGAGATGTCTTGGGTCTCTGATTGTCTCTAAGTATGTCTAGAGCTGTCCTGGATCTGACTCACGGGCTGGGGCTCTGCAGCTCTTCATCTGCTGGATACTGGCAGTCTCTCAGCGATGGCATGGGTCTCTCTCTCTCTCTCTGTGCATGTGACTCCTGTCTCTAGGTGGAAGGAGGATTGTTAGGACGCAAGAGAGTCTCTCTTTCATCCCTCAGTGCCGGCAGGTCTCTTAGCTTGAGGGATGTCTCTTACTGAATGAATGTAGCGGAGGGATGTCTCTCACTGAATGAATGTAGAGGAGGGAAGTCTCTCAATGAATGATTGTAGCAAAGGGATGTCTCTGCCAGTGAATGAATAAGAGTGCCGGCAGGTCTCTCAGCTGGAGGGATGTCTCTCAGTGAATGAATGTAGCGGAGGGATGTCTCTCACTGAATGAATGTAGCAAAGGGATGTCTCTCACTGAATGAACGTAGCAAAGGGATGTCTCTGCCAGTGAATTAATAAGAGTGCCGGCAGGTCTCTCAGCTGGAGGGATGTCTCTCAGTGAATGAACGTAGCAGAGGGATGTCTCTCAGTGAATGAATGTAAGGGAGAGATGTCTCTGCCAGTGAATGAATAAGGAGGATCGCTGTCTTCCTTCAGTGGCTGGAGACTGTGAGTGGAGGTTGTGTCTCTTGCACTGGGGTCTGTCACTGCTCCAACACCAGCCACCTCCCTCCCAGCACTCATATTCCAGACTGTCTCCCCAGCAGACCCTCACAGTCCCTGTCTCTGGCCATCCTGCCCCCTAATCCTGGCAGTCTCTACTGTGGTACCTTCCACCTCACTTGTCCTCTCTCTCTCTGTCTCTCTCTCTCTCTCTTCCACAGGGTCCCACCCTCCTGCCAGTGCTCTCTGACAGTCTCACTCACTCTCTCTCTTCTTTTTGCGCTCTCTCTCTCTCTCTCTTGCACAGTCTCTCCTTCACTAACAACAACATTCAATGACGTCACCGGCCATCACGTGACTCCTCTTGCCTAAAAATAAATGTCTGTCAATGATAGGGCGGGCCTGAAAGCCAGGGGGTGGGGTTTATGACTCCTCATTAAAGGGGAAGAGCACCCAAAAATGAAAAAGCCATTTCTGTGCCACCGGGTAGGACGTGATTAGATTATTCATATAGAAACATGCTTCTGCGTTTGTTTAGGTGGATATATATGAAGCTGAGGGGGCCTGCCCTTTGCAAATATTTGTTTTGCCTTTAACACCTGTGCACATATAAAAAACAGGGCATTGGTCTCCACTAAAATAAGCAGGGAAACCATCATAAGTTACTCACAGCAGCTTCTGTGTTTTTATTGTGCAAGAGGCTCCTGGGGGTGCTGGGAGTTGTAGTTTAAAAATGGCACTTACATTCACTGATCATTTTCCAAGTCAGGGTCAGGGGTGATTGTCATTATTTCTCAGAGCTATGTATCAGACTAAGCACTAACTGTGGATGGATAGATCAGTTAATTATACACAGTATCAGCCCCTATTGAGCATCTCCCCAACTCAGTAGTCAGTTGTTACTATTGATACTTTAGCTGCTGCCATTTCTGTCCTGCTGCGCAATAATATATCAACTCATGCAGTAAATTATAATTGTGTTAGACATTCTGCAACCAGCCTTACCTACTACAATTGCTGGCACAATTGTAGTAGGTCACACTCCCTTCCCAGAGACTATTATCCCACTGTTACTATAGGCACCATCTCTCCCTACTATACCTGCTATCCCACAGTCACACTCCCTTCCCAGAGACTATTATCCACTGTTACTATAGACACCATCTCTCCCTACTATACCTGCTATCCCACAGTCACACTCCCTTCCCAGAGACTATTATCCCACTGTTACTATAGACACCATCTCTCCCTACTATACCTGCTATCCCACAGTCACACTCCCTTCCCAGAGACTATTATCCACTGTTACTATAGGCACCATCTCTCCCTACTATACCTGCTATCCCACAGTCACACTCCCTTCCCAGAGACTATTATCCACTGTTACTATAGACACCATCTCTCCCTACTATACCTGCTATCCCACAGCCACACTCCCTTCCCAGAGACTATTATCCCACTGTTACTATAGACACCATCTCTCCCTACTATACCTGCTATCCCACAGTCACACTCCCTTCCCAGAGACTATTATCCACTGTTACTATAGGCACCATCTCTCCCTACTATACCTGCTATCCCACAGCCACACTCCCTTCCCAGAGACTATTATCCCACTGTTACTATAGACACCATCTCTCCCTACTATACCTGCTATCCCACAGTCACACTCCCTTCCCCGAGACTATTATCCACTGTTACTATAGGCACCATCTCTCCCTACTATACCTGCTATCCCACAGTCACACTCCCTTCCCAGAGACTATTATCCACTGTTACTATAGGCACCATCTCTCCCTACTATACCTGTTATCCCACAGTCACACTCCCTTCCCAGAGACTATTATCCCACTGTTACTATAGGCACCATCTCTCCCTACTATACCTGCTATCCCACAGTCACACTCCCTTCCCAGAGACTATTATCCACTGTTACTATAGGCACCATCTCTCCCTACTATACCTGCTATCCCACAGTCACACTCCCTTCCCAGAGACTATTATCCACTGTTACTATAGGCACCATCTCTCCCTACTATACCTGCTATCCCACAGTCACACTCCCTTCCCATAGACTATTATCCACTGTTACTATAGACACCATCTCTCCCTACTATACCTGCTATCCCACAGTCACACTCCCTTCCCCGAGACTATTATCCACTGTTACTATAGGCACCATCTCTCCCTACTATACCTGCTATCCCACAGTCACACTCCCTTCCCAGAGACTATTATCCACTGTTACTATAGGCACCATCTCTCCGTACTATACCTGCTATCCCACAGTCACACTCCCTTCCCAGAGACTATTATCCACTGTTACTATAGACACCATCTCTCCCTACTATACCTGCTATCCCACAGTCACACTCCCTTCCGAGAGACTATTATCCACTGTTACTATAGGCACTATCTCTCCCTACTATACCTGCTATCCCACAGTCACACTCCCTTCCCAGAGACTATTATCCACTGTTACTATAGGCACTATCTCTCCCTACTATACTTGCTATCCCACAGCCTGGATTCTGAAATTTTCCTCCACTCCTTGTATCTAAAAAATAAAGTGATGCAGAATCGTACTAAGTGTAGGGCCCTGGGCAGTTTCCCTGCTAGTATGCAGTGAGTATGCAGTGAGTATGCAGAGAGTATACAGAGAGCCCACATATCCCCAGAGTACATCTTTCTAGGGCAGAATATATACGGTTGTACTATCTTTAGTTGGGAAACAAATGATCTTTCATCAAGTCTATAAGTACAATGTAAACTAAAATATTGGTTACACATCCTGATTTACACCTGATAACAAGGCAGTAAACGTTTGGTTAAAAATGGAACGACCTGCTTTTATTGGTGACATTCTTGGGGTTTAAGTGACACTGATCTCTGGGTGTGAGGACAAAAGGACACAAATAAACATCATTCTATATCTCGTGTTGTTACGGGTTACAGAACCTTTGCAGGTACGTCTGTGACTGTCATAACATTCTCTTTTGTTTAAAAGCAGCTTTTCTGTAAGCCTTACTATTCCTCTGAGAGTCAAGGTTGTCTGCACCTCCTGCATTATGTACAGTCAGTTACCGCCATACAAATTCTATGTTACCATTGTATTAATAATACATGGAAATGGCGATTACTATTCCTATTTAATATACGGTGTGCGGAGTGACATCACATATCTGTCCCTATTTTCCACACTCTCCCCCTCTTGAATTAACATCCCCCTTTATATGTTTAACACCGCCTTATTTCATTCACACCTTCTATGTCGCCCCCAAAGGGTTCTGGGTAAAAGAACCGGGTCCAAAAGCCGGTTTCCATGGCAATGATGCAAGTTTTTTTTTTATCACTTTTCTCAAACGCCCAGTCCTCCTGGAAAACGAGAGAATGTGAGAAAGGAGGAGAGTGTTGCTTCCCAGGGAGATGTGGGAGAGGAATCGGATTGTTTCTGTTCTAATATGAAGAGAAGGACGTGGAAGGAGTAGTCTGATATCTATTCCAAATGTCATTAGTTAGGGGTTTTATCCTTTCAATCAGACCAGTCCTCTTTCTTTACTTTACTGTGATCCATGATGTTCTGTATTGTTTTTATCCCTTGTGTGTCAAAATTGCACTCATTTTCCAAAAAATGGGTCAAAGCCTTAGTAACCGACCAGCAATTACTTGCATTGCTCTGTCTCTCGCTGTTCCACCTAATAGAATAGGTCTGGGACAGTGTTGTGGCAAGCAATGCTAGGAAGGTATTGGCCTGTATTAAAAGGGCTATAGATTCACGTAAAAAGAGAGGGCAGAGAAAATGATTTTTCGAACGATCTTTCTTGGAAACATATTTTGCAGGAAAGATGGTAATTGTAACGTCTATGGCCACCTTAAAGGCCATAATGAAAGTTAAACTAAAAAAGTCGGCTAGAATTTTTTTTGTGCTTCTGTACCAGCCCAAGGCAACCACAGCCCTTTAGCAGTAAAGATCTGTGTCTCCAAAGATGCCCCAGTAGCTCCCCATCTTCTTTTCTGCTGATTCACTGATTCACATGCTCTGTGCTGCTGTCACTTACTGAGCTTAGGGAGCCACTCACAATATACAGTACACATAGAATAGAAATGTCACAATATAAGGCTGATTAGTAATTAATACACATAATTACTACATGGCAGCACAGAAACCAGTGCAATTAGCATCAGAATTGAATAATCAGCAAACCTGTAGCATCAGCTTATATTACAGCCAGGGAAGCTCATTTTCTGCTGGATAATTAGTGACGAGCCCTAAGCTTAGCTTCTCAACAGCCAATCAGAGCCCACTGAGCATGTGAGTGTCACAGACACTTTCCAAGATGGTGACCCCCTGTGACAAGTTTGAAGTCCTGGATCATTGCTGCTATTGACAAGCTCAAACTTTAGCCTCGTGCAATAAGTTCACTATATAAAATGTGCCGTTTTTAGCCGTATTCATTTTTAGGGTTCCTTTAAATATGACCCCTGTATTCTGCAGTATTAGGGTAGTCAATAACAGAAATAAACTGTGCTGCTGAGGGAATCTCAGAAATTCAGTTTCACCCTTATCTCTTGAACCCACCAAAAGGGCTGTATCCATATAGCTGATATTCACTGCCCCGATCCCTCTGTGCTCTTGAGTCCCAAAGGAACCCGGCAGATGTGAAAAGCTCAGGAGCTGGAGACAGGAGCGCAGCAAATTGCCTGGCATTCTGCTCTGCACATAGCGCTGCTGCTGCTGCATTACATATTCCCCTCATGTCCCAGGCCGAGGTCCTGAGGCTGTATTGCTCAGTGACTCACTGCAGTCTGACTCACCACTCAGTAATACGGTCACCCACTGACATGTTAGGGAAGCGTTTCCTGCAGCCTCCGAGCTTCTGCAACAACAATAATCTGCTGAAAGTCATTGATTTGTTCATTCAAACACTGCCAGAAAGAAAGCTGCTCTCACATTGTCACCGGGAGCACCTGCACTCACACTCACAAGTAAATGAAGGGTGGGGCGTCATCTCTTTACTACCAGAAACAGATATAAACCACGGGTAATTAACAATTAATGCATGGGTTTTTCTGCGGGCTGCACTGGTTTCTGTGCAGGAGAAACACTCGTGTGGGTACACAAACACAGTCAGGAATCATGGGGCCCCAGTAAGTTTGCAGCACCCAGTCGGGGCCGGATTTACATAGTAGGCGCCCCTAGGCCTGTTCCTGATTGTTGCCCCTGCCCCCATCCCTTTTTTCATGCACATGTGCAAATCTTCATCATTGGGTCCGGTCACTGGGGATTTTCACATGGGAAATTTTAAAAAAAATGTTTGTATCTCCAGCACATCCCCAGTGCTTCTGAACCATTACAGATGTGGATGGAAGGCCCCCTAAAATCCTGCCGCCTTTGTGGCCTTTCCTCAAATCAGGGTCTGGGCCCAGTTATTGGTCACCTGGACCATTGGGGCAAGGGCCCTGGCAAAAACTAGAATGAAAGGCTTATGCTTGCATGACCATGTCCCACCCCAGGCCTACCCCATTATGCCAAAACTCTACCCATGAACCACCAAAACCCCACACCTTTTGCACCCCACAAATCAAATTTTTACTTTTCCTGGGGCCTCCTCTATCAGAGGGTTGCTGACTGCAGTACCCCTTATTCCCACTAATGGTGATACTGTTCATGAAACACCTGCTCTCACACCCTAATAAGAAGCACTTGTACCCACAGCTACAATAGACACTAACACAATCACCAGAGACACCTGCACTAACACATAGTGACACTTAAAGCTGTCAGAAGCACCTACATCCACACACAGAGACCTGAGGCACCTGCACTAATGCACCTTCCCCAGAGATACCTGAACTCACACACAGTCATCTGCATATATGCACAGACAACTGAGTTACATATAACTTAGGGCAGGACTACACGGCCGATTCCTCCGCGCTGCGCAAAATTGCAGGCGTCACGTCGGATGCGACGGAAACAAGGTAAGTAATGGCAGTGTCTGATCGTGTCGCATTGTTGATGCGACACGACTGTCGGATGCAGACGCATGCGACAATTGAATTACTTACCTTATTTCCGTTGCATCCGACGTGGCGCCTGCGACGTGTAGTCCTGCTCTTACTCACACACGCCGTAAACTTAAGCTGGCCATAGACATGCAGATTTTAGCCTTGTATCCGACGTACAATCCGATCGTACGTTGCAATCTTCCCACCTGCCACTAACCAATCAGATTAAATAAATTAGTAAAATCAGACTGTGACAACAATCGTACAAAAGTTATGTCCGACAAATAGTAGTGACAGTCACCCATTCATATCATCAGACATGCAGAGACATTATCGTTACCTGACAGAAATCGTCGAACCTGTCCCATCGACTAAACGACTGATCGCAACGGCAAGAAAAATGTCGGGATAATCACCACACGGTCCGAAAATCATACAAAACTTTGATTTGTACAACTTTATCTATGGCCAGCTTTAGCTTAGACTAATGTCACATGTAGCTTGGAAACTGGCAAGTGTAAGCACTTTTCAAACCATGTTCATATGCGAAGGTGCTGCCAGCTGCATTGAATTTACAAAGGGATCCCTTATCCAGGAAACCTCAAGTCTGAAGCATTCTCTTTAAGAGAGCCCATGTACAATATTGTACCTGCAGTAATATGAAACACCACTAGAGGTCTGTACATACAAACTGGTTACGGCTGATTTTATACTTTAGGGTAGAGCTCCACAAGCGTTTTTCGGATCCATGCCCGCTGACAAAACGCATGCAACAAGATGGAGAAGATATAATTGGGCTGAATGAAAAGTCGGGGGTAGCGACTACATTGCATCCGACGCGAAACGACTGTCGGATCTGGACGCAGAAAGCAGCGTCTTCATGCGACAGTCGGACCGTGTAGTTGTTAACTACTGTTATCCCCAATCGCATTGTGGGCTCTATTAGTTCGCACCTTTGGATGAGATAACATTTTTACCCAACAGGTGCCCTTTAAAGGATTGGGTTTACTCATCAAGCAGAATAGAGATAGGGTTGCCATCTGTGTGGTTTTGAACTGGCCATCAACACTTTAAAACATTGACAGTGGCATCGAAGTGATGCAATAGCCTCGCCCCGGTGTCATAACTCCATCAACATCATTGTGCTCACCTCTGATGTCATCATGCCTGTTCCTACATCACTGCCCCACCCCCAATACTATCTGCCCCGCCCCCCCAGTTCAGGTTTAGTCATCAGCAAATGTGGCAACCCTATTGGCATCAAGCATCATTTTTACCGGCCACGCCTGTAAAATACAGGCCAGGTAGGGTTGCCACCTGGTAAAAAAATGGTAAAAATGATGGCTGATCCTAATGTTATTAATAAGGAAAAAAGATAAATATATAGGAAGGTCAGTGATATGATCCCAATGTTATTAATAGGGAATAAAGATAAATATATAGGAAGGTCAGTGATCCCAATGTTATTAATAGGGAATAAAGATAAATATATAGGAAGGTCAGTGATCCCAATGTTATTAATAGGGAATAAAGATAAATATATAGGAAGGTCAGTGATCCCAATGTTATTAATAGGGAATAAAGATAAATATATAGGAAGGTCAGTGATCCCAATGTTATTAATAGGGAATAAAGATAAATATATAGGAAGGTCAGTGATCCCCATGTTTTTAATAGGGAATAAAGATAAATATATAGGAAGGTCAGTGATCCCAATGTTATTAATAGGGAATAAAGATAAATATATAGGAAGGTCAGTGATCCCAATGTTATTAATAGGGAATAAAGATAAATATATAGGAAGGTCAGTGATCCCAATGTTATTAATAGGGAATAAAGATAAATATATAGGAAGGTCAGTGATCCCAATGTTATTAATAGGGAATAAAGATAATTTATAGGAAGGCCAGTGATCCCAATGTTATTAATAGGGAATAAAGATAAATATATAGGAAGGTCAGTGATCCCCATGTTATTAATAGGGAATAAAGATAAATATATAGGAAGGTCAATGATCCCAATGTTATTAATAGGGAATAAAGATAAATATATAGGAAGGTCAGTGATCCCAATGTTATTAATAGGGAATAAAGATAAATATATAGGAAGGTCAGTGATCCCAATGTTATTAATAGGGAATAAAGATAAATATATAGGAAGGTCAGTGATCCCAATGTTATTAATAGGGAATAAAGATAAATATATAGGAAGGTCAGTGATCCCAATGTTATTAATAGGGAATAAAGATAAATGTATAGGAAGGTCAGTGATCCCAATGTTATTAATAGGGAATAAAGATAAATATATAGGAAGGTCAGTGATCCCAATGTTATTAATAGGGAATAAAGATAAATATATAGGAAGGTCAGTGATCCCAATGTTATTAATAGGGAATAAAGATAAATATATAGGAAGGTCAGTGATCCCAATGTTTTTAATAGGGAATTGAGGAAACCCCACTATCCCCAGCTGGTTTTAATTGAATCCACTAATAATACAATTGGACCAAGATAAAACGTTTTAGAGAACGCAAACTCCTAAATCGTGTGGTGAAATCTGCAATGTGCGAACCCACGACTGAAACGCAAATCATTTCACTGCGTTCCAAACGCCGGAAGTGTGGTGTCGGAAGTACCATATTCAAACTTCGCGTTCAGTCCTGGGAACAGCAGTAGCAGCGGATTCATACGGTTCTATCGCAGCCTGGGGCAGCTGAAATGTCAGTCTCCGGGGTTTTAGCAGCGTGACCCAGGGGACATGGTGGGTTTCAGGGGAGGGGTCTTGTTTTACTGGTGCCGAGCCTGTCTCTATGTGTGATGCTCAATGTTATTCCTGTCCCCCCAGTAACTCTTACCCCACCCTAATAATTCCTCCTTTACACACACCCACAATGACTCCCCCAGCTCACCCCTTCCTGTCCCCTCCTGCACCCTCGTAACTCCCCCATTTCACTCCTTCCTGTCCCCTCCTGCACCCTCGTAACTCCCCCAGCTCACCCCTTCCTGTCCCCTCCTGCACCCTCGTAACTCCCCCAGCTCACCCCTTCCTGTCCCCTCCTGCACCCTCGTAACTCCTCCAGCTCACCCCTTCCTGTCCCCTCCTGCACCCTCGTAACTCCCCCATTTCACTCCTTCCTGTCCCCTCCTGCACCCTCGTAACTCCCCCAGCTCACCCCTTCCTGTCCCCTCCTGCACCCTCGTAACTCCCCCAGCTCACCCCTTCCTGTCCCCTCCTGCACCCTCGTAACTCCTCCAGCTCACCCCTTCCTGCACCCTCGTAACTCCCCCAGCTCACCCCTTCCTGTCTCCTCTTGCACCCTCGTAACTCCCCCAGCTCACCCCTTCCTGTCCCCTCCTGCACCCTCGTAACTCCCCCAGCTCACCCCTTCCTGCACCCTCGTAACTCCCCCAGCTCACCCCTTCCTGTCCCCTCCTGCACCCTCGCAACTCCCCCAGCTCACCCCTTCCTGTCCTCTCCTGCACCCTCGTAACTCCCCCAGCTCACCCCTCCCTGTCCCTCCTGCACCCTCGTAACTCCCCCAGCTCACCTATCCTCCCTTACACCCTGATTACATCTACAGTTCACCCTTGCTTATTCCCCCTCTAATAAATCCTGTAGTGTATCCCTGCCATAAGCTACACACACACACACGCACAAGATACACATTCTCTGATGTAACGTTCATGTTATTTACAGATTCCCTTGTGCCCTTTACCCTGATTTGTTTAACTTCTGTATCATTGATCCCCCTCTTCTCTTTTGCAGGCTCTAAGTTTCCAAAACCTATTTTCTTCAGAAAATGATGATTTTGATGATGAGGTAAGATGACTAAAGAACAATAATAATAAAAGAGAACAGTAATATCAGTGTGCAGTAATGTACGTTAAACCAGAGCAGGTACAATGGAGACAAAATCACTTTCTGTCTGTTAACTCTATAATGTTGGGATGATTCACAATCCATTGTAGAATTGGTTCTGTAACCTGTCCCCGGGCCCCACCTGCAGCTCATGTTTTTTGTGAGTCTGTTACTTTAAATTGATCCACCTGGGTTATTGTCTGAGCCAACTGTAGTGCTCGAATGTGTAAAGCAACTGTGAGAGACAGGTGGTGCTTCCCAATTGGCCTGAGAGCATTTTAGATTTAAACTGCAATTAGTCTCATAATATTATGAATGGCTACCTAATGGCGGAGTAACCCTTCAAGTGCTGCCCACCTTACCTCTTTTGCCATTGACAGAAAATACCATAGCACAGATGCCCTCAATTTCACAGTTCAGGGTTTCTCTTTGCTGGAAAAACATGGCATGGCCGGACGCAAGACAAGATGGTACACTAAGGGTTAAGTACCTTTTCCAAAATATATTGCTCTACTGTAAATATTATGGGGAATCTCCTCCACCGATAGAGTGGCAGTGATTTCTCTGTACAGTGGGAGGGATGTACAGTTCAGCTGATCCTCCCAGTTCCCATCAACCCTTTCCTATTTAGCCATAGACCTGTGTAACACCTAGAGCATTCGCCTAATTGTCATGCGAGTGGCCCCTGGATAACGCCCATGTGACCCTTCCCTTTATCGCTGATGAATCAAGTAGTGGCTCTTAAAGGGATTCTGTCATGATTTTTATAACGTATTTTTAATTTATAAATTACACTGCAAATAATTCACTGTACAATATAAAATGTCATTCCTGAACCAGCAAGTGTATTTAGTTGTAATATTGGTGTGTAGGTGCATCTCAGGTCATTTTGCCTGGTCATGTGATTTCAGAAAGAGCCTGCACTTTAGGGTGGAACTGCTTTCTGGCAGGCTGTTGTTTCTCCTACTCAATGTAACTGAATGTGTCTCAGTGGGACCTGGATTTTACTATTGAGTGCTGTTCTTAGATCTACCAGGCAGCTGTTATCTTGTGTTAGGGAGCTGCTATCTGGTTACCTTCCCATTGTTCTGTTGTTAGGCTGCTGGGAGGTGGGTGGGAGGGAGGGGGTGATATCACTCCCAACTTTCAGTACAGCAGTAAGGGCAGAGACAGACGAGAAGATTCGGGGAGATTAGTCGCTCGACAAAACTCCTCTTCTTCGGGCGACTAATCTCCACAAACTACCTCCCTGCCGGGTAGAATCTAAATCGCCAGCGGGATGGCAATCGGAGTGCTTCGTTTTACAAAGTCATCCGAAGTTGCCTAACGAGGAAACTTCGGGCAACTTCGAAAGCAATGTTTCCTCGTGAGGCAACTTCGGGTGACTTCGGAAAATGAATCACTCCAAGTAGAGTGACTGACGTTTATCAGAGCACAAGTCACATGACTGGGGGCAGCTGGGAAACTGACAATATGTCTAGCCCCATGTCAGATTTCAAAATTAAATATAAAAAAAATCAGTTTGCTTTTGAGAAATGGATTTCAGTGCAGAATTCTGCTGGAGCAGCACTATTAACTGATGTGTTTAAAAAAAAAAAACAACATTTTTCCCATGACAGTATCCATTTAATGATATATAGTCCATCAGAACATACATGAAGTAAAAAGATTTATTGTCTTTGTAGGACTTTCTGTTGGCGTTGGACAATACGGAGGAGAGCGTCTTTCACGCAGCGCCTTCAGGAACGAGATCTCTCAGGCCCATATGTACAGATGAACCAAAAAGCCAGGCTCCTCCTCCCTGGCACACAATGTGGAATCAAGAAGAGATGGGGAAGCAGGACCCAATGGGGATGCCGTATGATCTTGCCCAGGACATGGATGATGAAGAGCTGTTATCTGTCTGCAGCATGATAGAGGTCCCACAGAGACCCTCCGAGGCACAAAAAGCTGGTCAGTCTGTGAGTGTTCCAATGCAGGATGGAACTAGTAGGAAGAACTCCTCATCTGTCAGACTGCGCCCAACTGGAGAAGCTTGTGTTGGGTTCCAGGCGCCTAATCCCAGAGCCAGTTTTAAGGTTACTGCAGTGTGCCAGCCAGGCAGTGTTTGTGCCGATTCTCCATCTCCCCTGCAGATACATTCAATAGAGACTGAGCACTTTCAGAGTCCACGCCCCACTGCCAAGAGGCCTTGTAGAAGGGACATGATAGACCCTCAATCTGTAGAGGCTCAAAATCACCGTAGCCCTTCTGTTCAGCTGCTGCCTCATCAAGTGAGAACACCTAGCACTGTACAAGGAGCGGGAGCTCTTTGCACCGAACTAGCCCCATTCCCAGCGCCCACTCAACTCCTCTCCCACGTCCGCTCATTCCCAATTCCTTCCAGACCCCGATGCTAACCAACCATTTAGTGCAGCTGGTGACTGCAGCCAATCAGACGCCAAGGAGACGGCTATGGGAGACGCCGCCACCAAAAGAGAGGAGGTTCCCTGGACCAGCTGGCTTATTGCCGCAGCAGGTGACTAGCCTGAGCAGCAGTGTTTGCCTGTTTATTTGCATTAACAACGAGGCCCTACCAGTGATACTGGGGCAGATGTGTAAAAGACTATAATATCAGTCAGACCAGGAGTTCCCCAGGAATGTATAGAGACATGAGAAGAGATGTAGTGAGGTGCAAAAGAATGCACTAATTGCAATTAAAAACAGGTTGTTTTTTTTTGCCCATTTCTGAACCATTATAGAGGAAGGCACTGCACCTCTGATCTAATGTGAACAATTACCCTTAAACAAATTTAGAATGGGGTTGGGGTGCTCTGTTTCATGTCAAACAACATTTCAATTTAAAGGGAAGTAAAGTGTAAAATAGAATTAGGCTAGAAATGCTGTATTTTGTATACTAAACATAAACATGAACTTACTGCACCACAAGCCTAATCAAACAAATGATTTATGCTTTCAAAGTTGGCCACAGGGGGTCACCATCTTGTAACTTTGTTATACATCTTTGCAAGACCAAGACTGTGCACATGCTCAGTGTGGTCTGGGCTGCTTAGGGATCATCATAAATGATCAAAACAGCACAAGTCAAATAATATCTGCCAGAAGCCGATACAGCAAGACTAATTAATAATCAGAATATACAGACTGCACTGGGTCCTGTGTTGTCATGTAATCTAATGTGGATTTTATAGTTTTTGTATTGTTTAATATAAACTTTCTCCAACTCTGCAGAACCAGTGGCTGCAGCAAAATAATCCTCCAAATAGAATCCCAGTTTATCTGTTTAAATCTGGCTCCATGATCTTTGTCCCTGCAGCTGGAGTTGGAAACAGTAAAGGGGATGTAAAGGCAAAAATAAAATCCAATACAAATCTCTACACAGTCGCCGACTGCTCTACAGGGAAACAAACAAAGCTGCTTGAGTTCTGCATGGCTGGGAAGTAAGGCGGGGGCTCCCCCTGCTGTTCATAAGTATGATTGTTTCCCTGCAGAGCAGTTAGGGACCATCTGACAATTCCTATCCACAGCAGTAAATGAAGGGAAAATTTCACTGCATACAGTCAGGTTTCTTATAAAAACAGTACACATTTTTTAATTAAAGTATATTGGAGATAGGTTTCTTTTTCATTTAAGAAAGTAAAAATGGGATTTTATTTTTTTGCATTTACATCCCCTTTAAATGTTAGAAAGAAACCAAAGACCCAACTAGCAACTCCATTCAATAAATTGATAACATTCAGGATTTTTTAAATACCATTTAAATTTGCTACTGTGGTGCACTAGATCATGCAAACACAACCTCAATTCATTTTTGAAACCCTATTTATTAATACATTATAATATAAAAATACCATGTATGATCAACGCTAGACCCATTTTTTGGCCATTTCAGCACTACTGGCTTTGACTCAACCAAAGCACAGAAATCTGCTAACTCCTACACAGCTTTAATAGCTTTGTCCACATTGTTTCAAGAGTCAGAACCAGCTGTGCAGAGACTTGAACAGACAGACACTGCTGACATTTGCACTTCCAAATAATGCCAAGTTGGTTATAATTCAGTTTGTTCTTTCTCTGGAACTTAAAGGGGAGGTTCACCTGTAAGTTAACTTTTAGTATGTTATAGAATGACCAATTCTAAGCAACTTTTCAAGTGGTCTTCATTATTTATTTTGTATAGTTTTATGAATTATTTGCCTGCTTTTTCTGATTCCAGCTTTCAAATGGGGGTCAATGGCCCCATCTAAAAACAAAAACATAGTAAGTTAGGTTTAAAAAAAGTTCAACTTTGTGCTGAGGCCCTTGAGCTGCAGGACTTGTCTAACTTTGTATATTTGAGTGTATTAAAGGGGAACTATCTAGTAATTGTAAATTTAATATAAGCTTCATCATACTGAAGAAGAAACTTTCTAAATACAACCAAATAAAAATTCTGAAATAATCAAGTTTATCTTCATTATTCCTCTCTCAGCATCTGTTTCTCTTCATTCTCTCTTCATGCAGCAGTTGGGTGTCAGATATTCACTGACAGTTAGATCCAATATATCTTATAGGGGGGCTCCTTTCCTAGCAGATGTATTAGAGCTCACTCAAATAACTGATTCCAGTACAAACAAAATCTAACAAAATAACTGCCGTTTGCACAAATCCTGCATGTAGAGAGACATGATGTCTGGTGAGTTTAATAGAGTGAGCTCTAATACATCTTCTAGGCAAAATGAGCCCCCCTATAATATATATTGGATCATTCACATGACACCCAACTCCTGAATGAAGAGAAACAGATGCTGAGTGAGGAATAGTGATGAAAAACTTGATTATTTCAGAAATGGTTCAGAATATTTAATTGATTGTATCTAGAAAGTTTCTTATTTCAGTATGATGAAGCTTATATTAAATTTTCATTTTCACGATAGTTCCCCTTTAAGTTCCACTGCTGTTTGTTTCAGGGTAATGCCAGGGGGCTGGATGAGATTCTTGTATCGACTCCTCATACTCCAGCTCATGGGGCAAGAGCCAAGCTTGGCACTAAGGTAACTTCCAATTATTTTCATCTAAAAATCCTCTTCATTTGCAGAATCCCACATTGTCCTGTCAGTCTTTTCTATAAGTGTAAAGCTGCTTCTGCCTCCCTCATTGTCATTGTAAGACACACACATATGACAGTTGGACTGTTATGTCCGCAGGCAAGCATGGCTTCTCAGCAGCAAACTGAAGAGGAGTTTGGCAGAGGTCCGTGGGCAGCCTTGAAAGCTGAGTTGGCATTGGATGAGAATGATCCCTGCTGCTTCCTAAGGACATACAGTGTAGTGATGGTGCTGCGTAAGGTAATCACTGTCATTTTTTTTGTTGCTGAAATTCTCTTATTCGTCCTTTCCAAATGGTAAATACCACTGCAAATTAAAAATTCATTTTTAAGGTTAGCAGCATTTATTAAGTGGGCTGAATGCAAGACCCTTAAATGAGAACTAAAGCCTACCTAAAGAAGTAGGTAGAAATGTTGTACATGATGTTTTGTGCTTCTGTACCAGCCCAAGGCAACCACAGCCCTTTAGCAGTAAAGATCTGTGTCTCCAAAGATGCCCCAGTAGCTCCCCATCTTCTTTTCTGCTGATTCACTGCACATGCTCTGTGCTGCTGTCACTTACTGAGTTTAGGGAGCCACTCACAATATACAGTACACATAGAATAGAAATGTCACAATATAAGGCTGATTAGTAATTAATACACATAATTACTACATGGCAGCACAGAAACCAGTGCAATTAGCATCAGAATTGAATAATCAGCAAACCTGTAGCATCAGCTTATATTACAGCCAGGGAAGCTCATTTTCTGCTGGATAATTAGTGACGAGCCCTAAGCTTAGCTTCTCAACAGCCAATCAGAGCCCACTGAGCATGTGAGTGTCACAGACACTTTACAAGATGGTGACCCCCTGTGACAAGTTTGAAATCCTTTATCATTGCTGCTATTGACAAGCTCAAACTTTAGCCTCGTGCAATAAGTTCACTATATAAAATAGGACATTTTTAGCCATGTTCATTTTTAGGGTTTAGTTCTCCTTTAAGCATAAACTGAATGTATGGGATGGCCTAATAAGTCCTGTGTCTTGAGTTAGAGTCCTGCGCAGCCTGCGACCTGAACCCGCATATTTACCCACTTTGATCTGCTACACGACCCCGACCCGCAACTGCCTTAACCACAACCCGCCGACCCCCATTAAACAGGAAGTGATGTTGCTGCAAACTGGATGTGGCATCTTAAAAAGTGGGTGTGGACACTAAATTTTAAAAGGAGTAAAACAGACAATATAAGATAAGAAATTTAGATGAGACCTGCAACCCGACCGCCGACCCGCATCTATACCCGCGCCCGGAAATCCTACCCTTATCTCACAGGGTACCGCTTTTTTTGCGGGTAACCGGCTGGTACCCGACCCGCTGCAGGACTCTATCTTGAGGTCTAACTTCAATGCCTTGTGGGTAAGTTTTGCCTGCAGTTGGGAACCCTGCCCAATGTTAAATGATACAGGATTGGTGGACCAGGTTGTGTTTTTCTTATTTAATCCGGTTCCCAAACTTTGTCCTCAGACAAAGTGAAATTGCAATAACGATTAGTATTTTCGGGAACCGATACGCCGATGCACGAACTAAGCGGCTACATGGTGTTAAATAAATAATGTAGCAGCTTTGTTCCTGCATTGGCGTATCTGTTCCCGAAAATCCTAATCGTTATTGCAACTCCAATGTTAAATGCTTCTTTGCTTTGACAGGCGGCTCTGAAGCAGCTCCCAAAAAACAAGGTCCCACAAATGGCCGTGGCTCTCAAATCCCTTACTCCAGCCAATGGCGATGCTAGTGCCGTATTCAGAGACCACACAGGTGAGTGATGCTTAAGCTTTCTCCTCCTCATAACTTTCTGCATCTTATCAATCTCTTATTAGCTCATCTGATCTTTCCCAGTATCAGAGGATGACCCAGTGGGCCCCAGCCAACCACAATTCCCATCAGCCCTTTCTTGTTTCTACCATAGAGCTGTATGACATTTATCATTGGTTTTGTCTTTGTGTCGTGCAATTGGCTGATCTCTCCTCCTACTCCCATTTCAGGTGATATTCAGGGCACTGTCCACCACCTATTACTGGAGGAGAAAGAAAGTGACCTGAAGGTCGGCAGTGTCCTTTTATTACAACAGGTATCTTTTTTTTTTTTCCTCCAAATTCAAATGCACGAACACCAATTAAATGGCTGCAGGTGCTTTACAGACAGCTTGGTAATCATCTTTCTTCTGCAGGTCGGAGTCTTCTCCCCATCTCATCGCAACCACTATCTCAATGTGACCCCTAACAACCTGGTGAAAATCTACCCCCCGGAGGAGGAAGGCCCCCATACATCGGTAATATGTAGTTTAAAGGATAAGTAAACCTTTAAAATAAGTGAGTGTGAAATTGATGAGGGTTCTGTTCTAAGAACTTTTTTTACTTACATTCCTTATTTATTTATTTTTTTCCAAGATACGTGTACTGTTAATATGAATTAATTGTGTTACAACAGCGCCACCTGCTGGTCAGTTTCCCACCAGTCTGACCAGCAAGTAGTCAAGGAAGTTGTCAGGAGAAAGAAAGAGGCTGATGTTCTTTTGCTTAGGAAAGATGTGAGAAAGGTTTCTAATTTTATTCCTAAGAAGAACATCAGCCTCTTTCTTTCTCTTGACAACTTCCTTGACTACTTGCTGGTCAGACTGGTGGGAAACTGACCAGCAGGTCATTGATGACCTATCTTCCCTTTACTATTAATATCCAGTGACTCAAGCCGATCAGTTTTTTTTTAATGAGTGAAAGCAAATTGTCTTTTTTTTTATCCCTTAGATAGAAGCTCCACCAGGGTCAAGTGAGCAGACTGATTTGAACAGTAATCATGTTGGGACCCCAGCTTGTCCATCAGTCTCTATAAGAACAGCTGGAGACCCACAGCCATTATCACTTGAAGAATGGGATATGGGTGAGGATTACACAAGAGAGCCATAACACAGACACGCGCACAGAGACAGACGCACGCACGCAGGCAGACGCACGCAGGCAGGCAGACGCACGCAGACACAGACAAACAGACAGACAGACGCACGCAGACACAGACAGACAGACAGACGCACGCAGACAGACAGACACACACTGGCCTGTCCAGCTGCATCCTCACCTCACTATTATGCAGTAGTATGATGCACACTCCTTCTCTTTATGTATATACTGCTCTTACCTTATGTGCTCTAATATTACCCATCATGCACTTTGTTCTGTCCTTGCAGATGACCTGGATTCTCTCCTCTGTGACCTTCCCGAGGATACTGGGACTGAATCCACTCTAACATGACCTGCCCTTTAGTGTGATCACCCCATTAGCAGGATGGAGCACTCCCGAAATGAATGTTGCTCTCCTGGTATCTGGGGCCTATTTGTGGATCTCACATAACTCCTATAGATCCACTAGAGAATGTGTCTTAACATATAAACACTAAGCTCTGGCTGAGCAGATTTGCTTTATTATAATGCCCGTACTGCAGTGTTACTTACTGTATAGGATATCCCATCAGGCACTGCAGGTGTTCATTAGAAAGAAAAATGTAAATATAGTAAAGGGCTTGAAACTGTACAGCGGAAGTTATACTGTTATGTGAATGACAACTACAAGGGGCCCCTGTCTGGTGGTGTGTGCCGACCCCTGTAAAAGGTTATCATGGAAAAAACTTAAAACTGCTATTTAAAAGCAGAACTCTTAACTAGACTGAATAACATGCTTTTGTATAACTGACTGTGTATATTTCTGTTTCTGTATATTGAAGTTCATAAAAATAAATAAGTTTCCTTGAGATGCAACGGTGGGCTGAGATCCAGGGCTCTCGCTCTGATATTATCAATGGCAACTACATGTCGTCCCTCCCCCCACCCAGTTGTGTAAAAGATTTACTGGGCCCCACAGCAAATTCATTTCAGGTTTTCCTGTTTTACCAATATATGTTGAAATTAGGGTTGAACTGAATCCAGGATTCGGCCTTTTTCAGCAGGATTTGACCGAATCCTTCTGCACAGCCAAACCGAATCCTAATTTCCATATGCAAAATTAGGGGCGGGGAGAGAAATCATGTGACTGTCACAAAACAAGGAAGCAAAAAATGTTTTCCCCCTCCCACCCCTAATTTGCATATGCAAATTAGGATTCGTTATTCACCCAAATCTTTCGCGAAGGATTCAAGGGTTCAGCCGAATCCAAAACTGGATTTGGTGCATCCCTAGTTGAAATTGCTCATTCATTTCATGGCCCCTCCCCTATACCCCTCGGCAGCCATAGGGTCTGCTTCCTCTGTAGTTATGCCCCTGCCCCCACCATAATGCATTCTTGAGCAACCTGTTGACCTGCTACTGGTGTTTACTCTTTGGTAGCCGGGAATTGGATGCTGCTGCGGGTCGGGTACCCGTGGGTTACCAGCAAAAACCTTCAGGTTGCACATAGAAGTTTTGGGAGCGGGTATAGACGTGGGTCGGTGGTTCTCCGGGTTTGCGGGTCAGGTGTCTTCTCAATAGTGAGTTTTTTTCTGATCACGCCTTCTTCTAATGATGTCACTTCCGGTTTACAATGACAGCACTTCCTGTTTCTTGATGGTCAGTGGGTCGTAGATCAGGTAGCGGATAAGGTAATTGCGAGTCGGGTTGGGTAGCAGGTACAAGCGGATAAGTATGCAGGTTGCGGCTCGGGTTCAGGTTTAACAAATTGGTTCTGCGCCCGACTCTAGCTGCTGGTCAGTGGGCAGGGATTATTGCACCTCTGGGGCAGTTGGTTGTGAGTAGACGGCATTGTGAGCAATGGTCACTTGTACTGCCCAAAATGTCCCATAATGCCTAATAGAGCAAAACATTTCCCAAGCCTCTTTTGCTGGGAGGAAGGGCTACTCCCCAACCAAGCTCAGTCTGAAAGCTCTTGTAGATTGACAGCAGGGTGTTCAGAGTTGTGAAACAACCCAACCAAGCTCAGTCTGAAAGCTCTTGTAGATTGACAGCAGGGTGTTCAGAGTTGTGAAACTCCCCAACCAAGCTCAGTCTGAAAGCTCTTGTAGATTCGCAGCAGGGTGTTCAGAGTTGTGAAACTCCCCAACCAAGCTCAGTCTGAAAGCTCTTGTAGATTCGCAGCAGGGTGTTCAGAGTTGTGAAACTCCCCAACCAAGCTCAGTCTGAAAGCTCTTGTAGATTGACAGCAGGGTGTTCAGAGTTGTGAAACCTCATTGAATCATCATACGAATGAGGCAAGACTCCATGTTGCATAATCTTACAATGCTACAAAGTTGCCTTCTTTAGCCTGTGATATGGGATATTCGGAGAAGTCAGTGCACTTTCAAACCCCCGTACAGGTATTGGACCTGTTATCCGGAAATTATCCAGAAAGCTCAAAATTATGGAAAGGCCTTCTACCATATGGTTATATTTATCAAAGATTAAAGTTAGAGATCTCCACAGTCCACTAGATTGAAATGCCGCCACTCTCCATTCATTTCTATGGGATTTTAAAAAGAGTATTTATCAATGGGTGAAAATGAAAGTTCACCCTTTAATAAATTTGCCTTGCAAAATCCCATAGAAATAAATGGAGAGCGGCGGAATTTCACTCTAGCGGACTGTGGAGATCTCTAACTTCACTCTTTGATAAATATACCCCATAGACTCCATTTTATCCAAAGAATTGAAAAATTATAAAACTGATTTCCTTTTACAATTTGCTAAAAATTAATATTATGTTTAAAAATAGCCCCTTTATTGGAGCTCCCTATAGATGTTCTCTGGTCCCTGTTTCATAATGGGGACAGCCAATCACAGCCCTGCAGTCACACAAGCACAGACAGGCTTCAGTTCCCTATCAGGTCCTGCTAGCTGCTGATTGGTTCCTGTCCTACAGTGCAGTGAGCTGAGTGCACAGCCTGGGAATTCAGGGAGCAGCAAGTGGAAGAGAAGGGAGGGATTATTAGTTTTTGCCTGAAACACTACTTTTTAATCACAATTCTTCTATATCTACATGAGTATAATGCACTGGTACATTGTTTTTTTACACAATGTCTCCTTTAAAGGCAAACTACCCCAGGAAACTTTCTACTTTTTAACTGAAACGTAGAAAGTTTCCTGGAGTTCATTTGGCTTTTTAAACTTTTAACATTCTTTACTGAAAATACCAATTAGGGCACAGTGACGAGTAGGGAACAAAAGTCTGTACTCAGTTGACCAGAGAGAGGCACCTTGTAATAGTAGTCCGGAGCCCCTCGTGTTTGGCCATTTTAACTTCCTGACAAACTGCTGTTAGTAGTGCAGGAGATATAGGCAAACGCTTAACAGGAGACAAAATATCATGTAATATTCTAGGTTTATAGACTATACTACAATGTACCAAGAATAGGGTTGCCATCTGGCCAGTATTTTATCGGCCTGTCAAGTAAAAATTATGGTTGATCCCAATGTTATTAATAGGGAAAAAAGATAAATATATAGGAAGGTCAGTGATCCCAATGTTATTAATAGGGAATAAAGATAAATATATAGGAAGGTCAGTGATCCCAATGTTATTAATAGGGAATAAAGATAAATATATAGGAAGGTCAGTGATCCCAATGTTATTAATAGGGAATAAAGATAAATATATAGGAAGGTCAGTGATCCCAATGTTATTAATAGGGAATAAAGATAAATATATAGGAAGGTCAGTGATCCCAATGTTATTAATAAGGAATAAAGATAAATATATAGGAAGGTCAGTGATCCCAATGTTATTAATAGGGAATAAAGATAAATATATAGGAAGGTCAGTGATCCCAATGTTATTAATAGGGAATAAAGATAAATATATAGGAAGGTCAATGATCCCAATGTTATTAATAGGGAATAAAGATAAATATATAGGAAGGTCAGTGATATGATCCCGATGTTATTAATAGGGAATAAAGATAAATATATAGGAAGGCCAGTGATCCCAATGTTATTAATAAGGAAAAAAAATTAATACATAGGAAGGTCAGTGATCCCAATGTTATTAATAGGGAAAAAAGATAAATATATAGGAAGGTCAGTGATCCCAATGTTATTAATAGGGAATAAAGATAAATATATAGGAAGGTCAGTGATCCCAATGTTATTAATAGGGAATAAAGATAAATATATAGGAAGGTCAGTGATCCCAATGTTATTAATAGGGAATAAAGATAAATATATAGGAAGGTCAATGATCCCAATGTTATTAATAGGGAATAAAGATAAATATATAGGAAGGTCAGTGATATGATCCCGATGTTATTAATAGGGAATAAAGATAAATATATAGGAAGGTCAATGATCCCAATGTTATTAATAGGGAATAAAGATAAATATATAGGAAGGTCAGTGATCCCAATGTTATTAATAGGGAATAAAGATAAATATATAGGAAGGTCAGTGATCCCAATGTTATTAATAGGGAATAAAGATAAATATATAGGAAGGTCAGTGATCCCAATGTTACTAATAGGGAATAAAGATAAATATATAGGAAGGTCAGTGATCCCAATGTTATTAATAGGGAATAAAGATAAATATATAGGAAGGTCAGTGATCCCAATGTTATTAATAGGGAATAAAGATAAATATATAGGAAGGTCAGTGATCCCAATGTTATTAATAGGGAATAAAGATAAATATATAGGAAGGTCAGTGATCCCAATGTTATTAATAGGGAATAAAGATAAATATATGGGAAGGTCAGTGATCCCAATGTTATTAATAGGGAATAAAGATAAATATATGGGAAGGTCAGTGATCCCAATGTTATTAATAGGGAATAAAGATAAATATATAGGAAGGTCAGTGATCCCAATGTTATTAATAGAGAATAAAGATAAATATATAGGAAGGTCAGTGATCCCAATGTTATTAATAGGGAATAAAGATAAATATATAGGAAGGTCAGTGATCCCAATGTTATTAATAGGGAATAAAGATAAATATATAGGAAGGTCAGTGATCCCAATGTTATTAATAGGGAATAAAGATAAATATATAGGAAGGCCAGTGATCCCAATGTTATTAATAGGGAATAAAGATAAATATATGGGAAGGTCAGTGATCCCAATGTTATTAATAGGGAATAAAGATAAATATATAGGAAGGTCAGTTATCCCAATGTTATTAATAGGAATAAAGATAAATATATAGGAAGGTCAGTGATCCCAATGTTATTAATAGGGAATAAAGATAAATATATGGGAAGGTCAGTGATCCCAATGTTATTAATATGGAATAAAGATAAATATATAGGAAGGCCAGTGATCCCAATGTTATTAATAGGGAATAAAGATAAATATATAGGAAGGCTGGTATTTTTTCCAGAAAAGGTAGCAACCCAAGCTGGTACAAACCAGGCAAAGGCCCAAGAAGTAGCCCAAATCTGTACCTTGGCTAGTTTGTACTTTCAAACCCCGCCTGGGCTTTAAATTAGCAGCCCAATTTGGCTAGAAAACAACCTGTCATCCACTCTTGCTCACCCTATCTAAACTCTCACTAACCAATGGCAACTCTCCTCGTACTTCCTATTTCCGGCCAGTGAAAGTGACGCCGCTTGGTGACGCCTCCCACCCCCCGGCGCGTAGCTGGTGACGCAAGCCCTTGCCAGATACGGGCGGTGCAGGTGAACTCCGGGCACAGAGGGATTCGGGCGGTAAGTAACAAACTCCTCACGTCATATTCCGCCTCGCTCAGTTGTGTCGGGCACAAGCCGTGACCTCAGCCCCCTTGTGTGACATCATCAGAGCCGAGCGGTGTTTTATCTGTGACAGGAAGTCTGTGTTTGCTGCGTCTGACTGGATTTCTACCGTCCTATTGGCTCCTCTTTATGCCATTTACTTGCAGTTGACAGGAAATTCCTTTTGTCCCAGTGTTTGTGATGTTCCACAACTGAGAGGCCTGTGTGGCTGCTGCTGCTCTGCTATTGGCTGGAAGGAGCCACTCTAGGGGCCCAAGTCATTTCTCTGAGGCCCTAAATCTGTTATTACTGAATATAATACTGAGGCCCTGGGTCTGTTATTACTGAATATAATACTGAGGCCCTGAGTCTATTACTGAATATAATACTGAGGCCCTGAGTCTGTTATTACTGAATATAATACTGAGGCCCTGAGTCTGTTATTATTGAATATAATACTGAGGCCCTGAGTCTATTACTGAATATAATACTGAGGCCCTGAGTCTATTATTGAATATAATACTGAGGCCCTGAGTCTGTTATTACTGAATATAATACTGAGGCCCTGAGTCTGTTATTGCTGAATATAATACTGAGGCCCTGAGTCTGTTATTACTGAATATAATACTGAGGCCCTGAGTCTGTTATTACTGAATATAATACTGAGGCCCTGAGTCTATTACTGAATATAATACTGAGGCCCTGAGTCTGTTATTACTGAATATAATACTGAGGCCCTGAGTCTGTTATTATTGAATATAATACTGAGGCCCTGAGTCTATTACTGAATATAATACTGAGGCCCTGAGTCTGTTATTACTGAATATAATACTGAGGCCCTGAGTCTGTTATTATTGAATATAATACTGAGGCCCTGAGTCTGTTATTACTGAATATAATACTGAGGCCCTGAGTCTATTACTGAATATAATACTGAGGCCCTGAGTCTATTACTGAGTCTGTTATTGCTGAATATAATACTGAGGCCCTGAGTCTGTTATTGCTGAATATAATACTGAGGCCCTGAGTCTGTTATTGCTGAATATAATACTGAGGCCCTGAGTCTGTTATTGCTGAATATAATACTGAGGCCCTGGGTCTGTTATTACTGAATATAATACTGAGGCCCTGAGTCTGTTATTACTGAATATAATACTGAGGCCCTGAGTCTATTACTGAGTCTGTTATTGCTGAATATAATACTGAGGCCCTGAGTCTGTTATTGCTGAATATAATACTGAGGCCCTGAGTCTGTTATTGCTGAATATAATACTGAGGCCCTGAGTCTGTTACTGAATATAATACTGAGGCCATGGGTCTGTTATTGCTGAATATAATACTGAGGCCCTGAGTCTGTTATTACTGAATATAATACTGAGGCCCTGAGTCTGTTATTGCTGAATATAATACTGAGGCCCTGAGTCTGTTATTGCTGAATATAATACTGAGGCCCTGAGTCTGTTACTGAATATAATACTGAGGCCCTGAGTCTGTTATTACTGAATATAATACTGAGGCCCTGAGTCTGTTATTACTGAATATAATACTGAGGCCCTGAGTCTGTTACTGAATATAATACTGAGGCCCTGAGTCTGTTATTACTGAATATAATACTGAGGCCCTGAGTCTGTTATTGCTGAATATAATACTGAGGCCCTGAGTCTGTTATTACTGAATATAATACTGAGGCCCTGAGTCTATTACTGAATATAATACTGAGGCCCTGAGTCTGTTATTATTGAATATAATACTGAGGCCCTGAGTCTATTACTGAATATAATACTGAGGCCCTGAGTCTGTTATTATTGAATATAATACTGAGGCCCTGAGTCTATTACTGAATATAATACTGAGGCCCTGAGTCTGTTATTACTGAATATAATACTGAGGCCCTGAGTCTGAATATAATACTGAGGCCCTGAGTCTGTTATTACTGAATATAATACTGAGGCCCTGAGTCTGTTATTACTGAATATAATACTGAGGCCCTGAGTCTATTACTGAATATAATACTGAGGCCCTGAGTCTATTATTGAATATAATACTGAGGCCCTGAGTCTGTTATTATTGAATATAATACTGAGGCCCTGAGTCTGTTATTGCTGAATATAATACTGAGGCCCTGAGTCTATTACTGAATATAATACTGAGGCCCTGAGTCTATTACTGAATATAATACTGAGGCCCTGAGTCTGTTATTACTGAATATAATACTGAGGCCCTGAGTCTGTTATTGCTGAATATAATACTGAGGCCCTGAGTCTGTTATTGCTGAATATAATACTGAGGCCCTGAGTCTGTTATTACTGAATATAATACTGAGGCCCTGAGTCTGTTATTGCTGAATATAATACTGAGGCCCTGAGTCTATTACTGAATATAATACTGAGGCCCTGAGTCTATTACTGAATATAATACTGAGGCCCTGAGTCTATTACTGAGTCTGTTATTGCTGAATATAATACTGAGGCCCTGAGTCTGTTATTACTGAATATAATACTGAGGCCCTGAGTCTGTTATTACTGAATATAATACTGAGGCCCTGAGTCTGTTATTACTGAATATAATACTGAGGCCCTGAGTCTGTTATTGCTGAATATAATACTGAGGCCCTGAGTCTGTTATTATTGAATATAATACTGAGGCCCTGAGTCTGTTATTACTGAATATAATACTGAGGCCCTGAGTCTGTTATTACTGAATATAATACTGAGGCCCTGAGTCTGTTATTATTGAATATAATACTGAGGCCCTGAGTCTGTTATTGCTGAATATAATACTGAGGCCCTGGGTCTGTTATTGCTGAATATAATACTGAGGCCCTGAGTCTGTTATTACTGAATATAATACTGAGGCCCTGAGTCTGTTATTATTGAATATAATACTGAGGCCCTGAGTCTGTTATTACTGAATATAATACTGAGGCCCTGAGTCTGTTATTACTGAATATAATACTGAGGCCCTGAGTCTGTTATTGCTGAATATAATACTGAGGCCCTGAGTCTGTTATTACTGAATATAATACTGAGGCCCTGAGTCTGTTATTGCTGAATATAATACTGAGGCCCTGAGTCTGTTATTGCTGAATATAATACTGAGGCCCTGAGTCTGTTATTACTGAATATAATACTGAGGCCCTGAGTCTATTGCTGAATATAATACTGAGGCCCTGAGTCTGTTATTACTGAATATAATACTGAGGCCCTGAGTCTATTGCTGAATATAATACTGAGGCCCTGAGTCTGTTATTACTGAATATAATACTGAGGCCCTGAGTCTGTTATTGCTGAATATAATACTGAGGCCCTGAGTCTGTTATTGCTGAATATAATACTGAGGCCCTGAGTCTGTTATTGCTGAATATAATACTGAGGCCCTGAGTCTGTTATTACTGAATATAATACTGAGGCCCTGAGTCTGTTATTACTGAATATAATACTGAGGCCCTGAGTCTGTTATTGCTGAATATAATACTGAGGCCCTGAGTCTGTTATTACTGAATATAATACTGAGGCCCTGAGTCTGTTATTACTGAATATAATACTGTGTGAATTGCCGGGACCCATTGGGTTTTTCCTTGGTATCCCGCCGGCCCAGCCCGACCCCGTCTCCTGCTGCTGTTCAATGACAACTGCTTGCCCATGGCCATTAAAGGAGAAGCAAACCCTTAAAGTGATACTGACACATTCCTATATAAATATATATAGTCCCTCCTCCCCCCCCAGCCTAGCTGCCCCCCTGAGCAAATGCCCCTAACTCTTTACATAGCCCTCCATGCACATTCTGTCCAGCGGGCGCCATCTTCTTCTTCGGAATGAGACCCGCAAAGCGGCGCATGCGCATTTGGAGCAATTTTCTGTTTTGCGACAACTGCGATTACGCCGAAGCTCACGAAAATTCCGAAGATTATCAAAGCGGCTGAAGATGGCGCCCGTGAACTCCACTGGACCGAATCTGCACGGAGGGGGTAAGTAAAAAGTTATGGCCATTAGCCAGGGGGGCAGCTAGGCTGGGGGGGAGGGGGTCTATGTAGGATAGGGGGTAGGGTGTTTTTTATTAAGTTCCTCCTTTAAAGGGGAACTATTGTGAAAATGAAAATTTTATATACCGTAAGCTTCCCCACACTGAAGTAAGAAACTTTCTAAATACAATCAATAAAAAATGTTGTACCATTTCTGAAATAATCAAGTTTATCGTCACTATCCCTCTCTCAGCATCTGTTTCTCTTCATTCTCTCTTCATGCAGCAGTTGGGTGTCAGATATTCATTGACAGTTAGATCCAATATATCTTATAGGGGGGCTCCTTTTGCCTAGAAGATGTATTAGAGCTCACTCTATTAAACTCACCAGACATCATGTCTCTCTACATGCAGGATTTGTGCAAAAAGCAGTTATTTTGTTTGTACTGGAATCCGTTATTTGAGTGAGCTCTAATACATCTAGCTAGGAAAGGAGCCCCCCTATAAGATATATTGGATCTAACTGTCCGTGAATATCTGACACCCGACTCCGGAATGAAGAGAGAATGAAGAGAAACAGATGCTGAGAGAGGAATAGTGAAGATAAACTTGATTATTTCAGAAACAGTGCAGAATTTTTGATTGATTGCATTTAGAAAGTTTCTTATTTCAGTATGAGGAAGCTTATATTAAATTTTCATTTTCACGATAGTTCCCCTTTAAAATATACTTTGACCTATGTGCTCATAGCCCCTCGCAAGACCTGGGGTGGGGATTCATGCCTCTCAAATGGAGCTTCAATGCAAGGGATCATCAAAAAAAAGTCAACCTGTTAAAGGGTAGCAGCCTAACGCATTTTGTGGGCACTTACTCATAGGCTGAGTCTACACACACCGTTTATATTGGTTAATATTTGGTGCCTTTCATGTAACCGGTCTCCCTCTGTCGCTGCTTTAGGAAATGGGCATGGAGTCGCCCCCGCCAACCATGATTGAGGGTCTCGGAGATGAGGTAACAGTAGCAGTTGGTCTTTTTATCTTACTCCTGGCCATCACCCTGGCGTGGCTTTCTACCTACGTCGCTGAGGGAAGTGACCCGCTTTTAGGAAGCTTAATGCCGGCCGGGCGCAGGGACCGTCTCCTGGTACTCAGTAATCCGGTACCCGCCAATCCCGAACCACAGCGGCCGGTGGAAGCCCAAGCGGAGAAACCCGAAGAAGGAGAGCAGGATCCAGGCGGAGAGCAGGAAGCTGAGAGTGAGAATGCTAACCTGGATCAGATGCTGGATATTCAAGGGGTGCCCAAGCGCAGCCAAGCTGTGGGGTCCCTGGGAGAGGAGGATGGAACAGAGCTTGATGTGGCACAGGAGGAGGGCAAAGAGGCCGAGAAACCTCTTATTGTGGGTCGGAAGGTAGAGCAAGAAGATAACAAACCACTTGCAAAAGAGGAGGTGACTCGGGAGCAGACTCTGCCTGAGGAAGGACTCATGACAGTCAGGCTGAAGTTCTTAAATGAAACAGAGGAGGTGGCAATGGTCAGGCCAGACGACACCATCGGGATGTTGAAAAGGTGAGACGGGAGGGTCTGGTGAGGGAATGGGATTAGGGATGCACCGAATCCAGGATTCCATCTGCCCGGGGCGAACTGAATCTGAATTTGCAAATTAGGGGTGAGAGGGAAATCGCGTGACTTGTTGTCAAAAAACAATGAAGTAAAAAAAAGTTTTCCCCTTCCCACCCCTAATTTGCATATGCAGATTCAGTTTGGTATTCGGCCGAATCTTTCGCGAAGGATCCGGGGGTTTCGGCCGAATCCAAAATAGTGGATTCAGTGCATCCCTAACTGGGATACAGATAAAGAATAGAAGTAACGGCTAAGGTGGCCGATAAAAGCTGCCGAAATCAGTCCCTCAAGATCAAGTTGGCAGCTTATTGGCACATTAGGAGACTGTTGGTTTGTAAAATCCCATTGGACTAGGACCATATAAGTCGATATATAAATTGATACAGACCCTCCTCCATTGTGTCTCTGTAGGTCTCACTACAGTGAGTAGTTTCCAACATGCCTGGCCAGTTTAAAGGGGAACTGAAGTCTAAAATAGAATAAGGCTAGAAATGCTGTATTTTGTATACTAAACATAAACATGAACTTACTGCACCACAAGTCTAATCAAACAAATGATTTATGCTTTCAAAGTTGGCCACAGGGGGTCACCATCTTGTAACTTTGTTATACATCTTTGCAAGACCAAGACTGTGCACATGCTCAGTGTGGTCTGGGCTGCTTAGGGATCGTCATAAATCATCAAAACAGCACAAGTCAAATAATATCTGCCAGAAGCCGATACAGCAAGACTGATTAAAGGGATACTGACATGGGAAAACATGTTATTTTCACAACGCATCAGTTAATAGTGCTGTTCCAGCAAAATTCTGCACTGAGATCCATTTTTCAAAAGAGCAAACAGATTTTGTTATATTCATTTTTGAAATCTGGCATGGGTATAGACATAGTCATTATCCCAGGTGCCCCCAGCCATGTGACTTGTGGTGTGATAAACTGCAGTCACTCTTTACTGCAAGTTGGAGTGATATCCCTCCCCCAGCAGCCTAACAACAGAACAATGGGAAGGTAACCAGATAGCAGCTCCCTAACACAAGATAACAGCTGCCTGGTAGATCTGAGAACAACGCTCAATAGTAAAATCCAAGTCCCACTGAGACACATTCAGTTACATCAAGTAGGAGAAATAACAGCCTGCCAGAAAGTAATTCCATCCTAAAGTGCAGGCACAAGTCATATGACTGGGGGGAGCTGGGAAACTGACAAAATGTCTAGTCCCATGTCAGATTTAAAAATTGAATATATAACATTCTGTTTGCTCTTTTGAAAAACAGATTTCAGTGCAGAATTCTGCTGGAGCAGCACTATTAACTGATGTGTTTTGGAAAAAACGTTTCTCCATGACAGTATCCCTTTAATAATCAGAACATGCAGACTGCACTGGGTCCTGTGTTGTCATGTAATCTAATGTGGATTTTATAGTTTTTGTATTGTTTAATACAATCTTTCTCCAACTCTGCAGAACCAGTGGCTGCAGCAAAATAATCCTCCAAATAGAATCCCAGTTTATCTGTTTAAATCTGGCTCCATGATCTTTGTCCCTGCAGCTGGAGTTGGAAACAGTAAAGGGGATGTAAAGGCAAAAATAAAATCCAATACAAATCTCTACACAGTCGCCGACTGCTCTACAGGGAAACAAACAAAGCTGCTCGAGTTCTGGGAAGTAAGGTGAGGGGCCCTCCACTTGCTGTTTGAAAGTATGATTTTTTTTTTTCCCTGCAGAGCAGTTGGGGAAAGTTTCCTATCCACAACAGTCAGAGCAAGTAAATGAAGGGAGAAATTCACCGCATAGTCCGGTTTCTTATAAAAATGGTAGATATTTTAATTAAAGTATATTGGAGATAGGTTTCTTTTTCATTAAGGAAAGTAAAAATGGGATGTAGTTTTTTGCCTTTACATCTCCTTTAAGGCTAATCACTGTGTATCTGGTCAGCCCATCGGTGCAATTTTTGCCTAGTCAGCGAAGCTAATTGTGTAACTACAACTCCCAATGTGTCCGGCTGCACTTGGCAGGTGTATTCCAACAGTAGCTGCAGGGTTGCAAGTTGAATGTGTGGCTTATCCCTACCGGAAGATTACATCCACCGGGATCCTTTCACACATACATACGTAGGTTCCGTATGGATCAGCATCCAATCAGACACTTCCTTCCTTTATATTAACTGCAGTAGGCAGTGCAAGCCATTGCCCATAGGTATATATATACTAGAAGGTCTGCTTCATCTGGGGATGTGTATACAACTTCATTATCAAGCTTCAGTACTAGGGAGATATATAGTGAATAAAGTACCCCCTCATGTAAAATATAAGGATATTATAAGTTACCGAGGAGTTTCATGACCATATAAAAACACGAGGCCGAAAGCAGAGTGTTTTTATACAGGTCATGGAACTCCGAGGTAACTTCTAATATCCTCATATTTTGCAACAGGGGGTACTTTATTTATTATAATACACAAGTTTTGGTCAGTCATGTGACAGAAATGACATCACTACTCACCGTTTATAACTGATGACATCAGAACTCGCCGTTTATAAGGATATCATTTACAAGATATTCATGGCTTTTGTGTTTTATATATATATATATAAATCTTGCTATATCTGATGACTCCTTGTTCTCTCTCCCTTTCTCTCCTGCATCTTCTCATCTTATTCTTCTGCAACTCACGTGACGGATGTTGCAACAGCAAATACTTCCCCGGCCAAGAGCAACAAATGAAGCTGATTTTCCAGGGACAGCTCCTCCATGACTCTTCTCAGACCCTGTGCTCTCTTCACATTACAGACAACTGTGTTATCCACTGCCACCGCTCTCAAGCCACTAGCCCAGCCTCCTCCTCGTCAAGCCCAGAGTCTGGAGGCAGCTCCCAAGATCACGCCAGCCTCACACCCCCTATTGGAAACCTGATGATCCCTGTCTTTGTGGTCATGTTAGCATTAATCTGGTACTTCCGAATCAACTACCGCCAGTTCTTTACTGCGCCAGCAACTGTCTCATTGGTCGGAGTTACTGTATTTTTCAGTTTTTTGGTCTTTGGCATGTACGGACGATAAAAGACAGAGACGCATGAGCTCTACAGGAAGGGGTGTGGATGCTGAAACCTGTACTGAAAAAAGATGGCTCCCCTTTTGTATGCTGCTTCAGCTAACCAATAATTTGTGGGCTTAATCATGCTGTATCGCAGGGTTCTCGGACGCTGATTGGGATAAACTAATCCTATGAACTCCCCGTACCCCCCTCACAGAACTTTAAATGAATAAACAGAGATGGCTTCTCCTGGCGTTTAATAAGAATCCCGTTTGCACAGTATGTTCCAGCCAAAGAGTGAGACTATCGGCACACCCTGGGCAAGATTTAATAAACAATAAGCCAAATTGGTCCTGACCAAAAGCTGTATGTGTCTGTGTGTGGGTGGGTGGGTTAGGGATCACCATATAGACATGATTGAAGATCAACATCAGCCACCGCAGAGATTGATGGCCTAGACAATGGCAAGGAATCCTATAATCAAGATAATTCTGTATTCTGGTATCGCTTTGAGAATAAAATATGCCTTGATTTCATGGCAAGTGGATTTCGGGTAAAGAGAGTGTAGATATCCCTGCGCAGAACCGAGATGTACAGCACGTTCTCTTGTTTAAAAATGCTCTGTGCAATTGTAACCTTGTCTGGGTGCACTAAAGCCGTTTAAGCAATGGGGGCGGGGGTTTAAACTATAAAACGTTGTGCCCAGTTACGTCTAAGATGGACTTCTTCTGTTTGGTCACGACCAAAGCTGAAGTGCTAACCGTGAACGAAACTGCCGGAGAACATTGCAAGGACTGGCTACTGACAGTGAGCAAGGGAACTGCTACTGGGTTACAGAAACAAGCGAAGAACCAAACAGGACTGGTCATATCCAGGTTAGATGGGATAATCGGGTGGGGTTGGTAGATAATGAGCCGGGTCATACTCAAGCAGGAATGATTGAACTAAAACGCTAGCCAGAGCTGCGTCAGTCTTGATGCAGACTGTCTGCAAAATGCAAGCGCAAAACTGCATCAGATCAGGCAAAAAAAGTTTGCTCAGCCCCTACTCCGCACTGGTCTTGGCCATCCAATAAGGCTGCTAGAATGGAAGTCGTGCTCCTATGTTTGCACAATTGCCCAGCAATATTTTCCAGCGGGGGCTCCTGGTGAAGCATCGGGATCTGTATATCTTGCAGACTTTTCCACGGGGTTGTACAATTGCTTCATCGTTTGGGCTGAACGCCGTAGTTGGATTTTTCTGGTTTAAAAAGGACAGGGTGACTCTCCGTATCCTTTTACTGTCCTCTGAGAGGGATCCACAGTGTGGGTGTTTCTAAACAAATAAAGTCATCTTGCTTCTCAATGTACCGGGCTTTTGATTCCCAAGCAACTGAAGTGGAAGTGAATGACTGCTTCCAGCTGACGATGCTGGGAACGTTTGCTGGGGTTCGCTGTACCTGCATGCCTCTTTAAAATTGTGTCTGAAACAGTCATGGAGGGAAAGACATCACGGGATTCATCTATTAACACAGGCGCTAAATTGCACTGCTGCCGTTATCGGCACTTTCCGACTGCTGCAAAAATGCATCAATTGTCACTTGAAACGACAAGGATAGTGAATATTCTGGGATGGGGGTGCCCTGGGCTGGCCACTCCATCATAGGGGGGCCCCAAGTGAGCAGTAATGTGATTCTTGCTCATCTCTGCCCAAATGGCTTGTGCCAAGTAGGGATGCACCAAAATCCTAGATTCGGCCTTTTCCAGCAGGATTCAACCGAATCCTTGTACCTGGCCAAACTGAATCCTAATTTACATATACAAATAAGGGTCGGGAAGGGAAATCACTTGGATTTTTTTCCACGGTTTCCTTTCCTGTGGAAATTTGCATATGCGGGTTCGGTATTTGGTCGAATCTTTGAAGAAGGATTCGGGCGAATCCCAAAAAGTGGATTTGGTGCCTCCCTAGTGCCAAGACAGTTACAGAAAACCAACAGCAGGTTCTTAACCAGCACAGGCTTTATTCCACACACAATGTACAGATGCATATTGGCATTCATTTTTTTTTTTTAAAGATTTTTTTCCCCTATATTAAGAAGGAAAAGGACACGTTAGTGAAGACCCTGATATACAATTCATAACATTCCTATACAGTTCACAATGCGAGGTTGCAGGGCCAGCCCTGTTAGGGAGTAAAGTGACCAGAGGAAAGCAGGTGCCGCTCCAAAGAGCCCGATCCAGAACAACCTTTGATCCGATAGGAAATTTTTTTGTTTTTTTTGGTCACTAGCCTCCTCAATGGGATTCACCCAGACACGAGTTCACTGGCTAGAATACTGTGTCCAGGCCTGCTTGTCTCTGTTAAACATTTACTAAATGAACTAAGGGCACAGTCGTTCGGTCACTTTGCTCCTAAGATTGACCCCTTTTTTAAACAAAAAAAAAAAGACCAGCAACATCAAAAAAGAAAAAGCTTTAAAACCAAGTAAAAAAAAAAAAAGTCCAACCCTAAAACTCTCAGCAGGATTCTGGGAATTTTAGTTCAAGCAGGTCCTGATTGGACACCCTTACAGTCCATGATGTGACTCCTCCCTGCCCTTAGGATTCTGATTGGTCAGATCCACAGAATTCCAATCATTTTAGCAATGATCTCCCACAAAATCAACAACACGCTCATTAAGAAAATCAAAATGCATGATACAAAAAAAACCACATTTTTCAATATATACACACACACACACACACACAAAGACTTTTCCCTTTTTGGTGTTTCTGGCTCTATAAACCCCCCCCCCCCGATAGGACTTTGTTCTGTAAGATTAAGTAAATCTGTGCCTGATGAAATACGGAGTATAAATTCATTAAACGTGCGAGTTAATTATTTGCTGCCGGAGGTACTTGCAGGCGGCCTGCACCCAATTACTACGTAACAGAAATGATACCAGAAGCAGCACACACCATGCCTATGTTCATGTTATAACTTCCTGGTGCCTCACTAATCAGAGTCCCATTTTCAGGAAGTTGACGCCTCAGTCCTCTCAGGAAAGTCGTCTTCCGATGGCGAGATCCATTGTCCATAGAGGAAGCAGCAAACAGCCTCTTGATACGGAAGAAAGATCCAGGCTGACCTGAGGATTCCATGAGATCATATATATATATATATATACTGTATATATATGACTGGACAGGAAGAGACTGTAAATACGGCAAAACCGGGTCCAGTATTTATCTTGCGGAAAGGAATAAACCGCATTGGGTGAGGTATATTTTCAATCCTCTTTTTTTTTGGTTTTTTTTTAATGTAGTTCTTACCAGTCCTGATCATATTCACATTCAAGGGTTTATTATTTAGCATTAGACCCATTTTTGTCTCCAAAGGATAAATCGAAATATCCCGGAGAGTCGAGAGTGCGTGTAGAAAAACGGGCGCCCGGTCTGACGTCCTTGGTCCGCGGTGTTCAATTGAGGTCGTACAACCCCGGGGTCAGAGGGGCAGGAGGTTTCGGTTTCTTCTTCTTGCTTGTGCCGCCTCCACTCGCCAGGCTGACGTGACTTGGCTTCTTTTTCTTAGGTTTGCGAGTGTCCGAGTTATTTGTACCTAGGGAGGGGCAAGGAAAGAATAATAGGGAAGGAAGGAAAAGCACACAGATGAGTCGTAATACTACACACGTGTAAAGCATCTGCAACCAACAAGAATGACAGTGGGTTATAATAATAGTCTATGATTAAAGGGGAAGTAAAATCTAAAATAGAATAAGGCTAGAAATGCTGTATTTTGTATACTAAACAAAAACTTACTGCACCACAATCCTAATTAAACAAACGATTTATGCTTTTAAAGTTGGCCACAGGGGGTCACCATCTTGTAACTTTGTTATACATCTCTGCAAGACCAAGACTGTGCACATGCTCAGTGTGGTCTGGGCTGCTTAGGGATCGTCATAAATGATCAAAACAGCACAAGTCAAATAATATTTGCCAGAAGCCGATACAGCAAGACTGATTAATAATCAGAATATACAGACTGCACTGGGTCCTGTGTTGTCATGTAATCTAATGTGGATTTTATAGTTTTTGTATTGTTTAATACAAACTTTCTCCAACTCTGCAGAACCAGTGGCTGCAGCAAAATAATCCTCCAAATAGAATCCCAGTTTATCTGTTTAAATCTGGCTCCATGATCTTTGTCCCTGCAGCTGGAGTTGGAAACAGTAAAGGGGATGTAAAGGCAAAAATAAAATCCAATACAAATCTCTACACAGTCGCCGACTGCTCTACAGGGAAACAAACAAAGCTGCTTGAGTTCTGCATGGCTGGGAAGTAAGGCGGGGGCTCCCCCTGCTGTTCATAAGTATGATTGATTCCCTGCAGAGCAGTTAGGGACCGTCTGACAATTCCTATCCACAGCTAAATGAAGGGAGAATTTCACTGCATACAGTCAGGTTTCTTATAAAAACGGTACATATTTTTTAATTAAAGTATATTGGAGATAGGGTTCTTTACATTAAAGGGTATGGAATTTTATTTTTTTGCCTTTACATGCCCTTTAAGTGTTTATGACACGAAACGCGTAAGGCTGTGCACACAATAAACTCTTCACTGGGGATGGGTGAATATTTTCACTGCAAAAATTATGCCCATAGACTTGGATGGCGTTGTGCGTCAAAAAAATTTCACTGCGAGACTTTAATTTATGGGCGTCGACAACATTTCGCAGGTGGCGAATTTTTCCGACACGGGTCAAATTTGCCCATCCCTACTCTTTGCTTTGAATTTATCTGCGTGGTGGAAATTTGCCTTCTTTGAGTGCCTGCTCCAAAGGTTATTTCGGTTTGTCCGCTCCCCATGCTAAGGGCGGCACACTTGGGCCTCTTCCTATATGTGGCGAGTAATCACTTTCTACTTGGAGACCCTAAGCTCCAGATTTATCAATAAAACAAAGTGTCAATGACATGAGATCTTGGGTCTCTTACTGGCTTTGGAGGACGCAGAATCAGAAGGAGAAATGTCCGAGGATCCGTCCCATTGAAGCCGACTCATCAGCACCTGTCCCTCCACCACATCGAAGCTGTCGTTGTCCGTACTGCCGTCAGCCTCGGGAAGAGAGCTGGTGGGGAGAGCACGGTCTGTAATGCTTAGCCTTAGAAACAGGTTGTGTGTCCTTTGCCCTGGGCAGTCCTATAGGTATGGGCTAGAAGCAAGCAGCCTCCAATGTCATGAAGGAGAAAAGGCTGCAATGTGTGTTGCTAAAGAATCCAAAATGGGAAAAGCATGAAGGAACCTCATTCAGGATTCCATGCCAGAGGGGACTGTACCCTAAAACTGTCATCAAGAAGCCCTAAGTAAAGCTGGGAAGTGTCCAGTCCTAGAAGTAGCGAGAAGAAAGGGATATACTGCTAAGCATCCTATTGTCCGTGCTCCTAATAGTTATTTATGTTGCCACTTACGCAGAGGAGCCCAGCAAATAGACCCTCACTGATCGGCGCTGGTCATCGGTGTGCTGGGGGCAACGATGTGATCTGAGGGGGAAACAGGGAGCGATGAGGAGAAAGCAGCAAAGTCTTTGGTTTAATGAGGTAGTAATGCAATACACCTCCCACCAGTATCTCAATGACTGACCTGGTACACATCTTCTTAGTGTGCTCCGATATAACCCCACATTGCTACGGAAAGAACACAACAGGTGAAATACTAACAGCATTCCCATTGGATGTCGCTGAACTATCCTGAAGTAGCAAAATTACTATGGGTATTTCATATACACCTTGTAGAGAACGATGTGCTACACCGATACCATAATGATTGAAATGGCAGCACCCATACATACCCCTAAGGCCGATTTGTTAACCACAGTAAACGCATTCCAAAAACAATGCCGCCGCCCACCTCTCCATCCCCCATGATTCCATAAACACGTTGGCGTTATTGAAAGGGACTGGAATGTCTTAATTTTTTAGTATTCAACTTAAATTGTCGCATTACTCCCCCGACCTTACCGTGGTTAGAAGTGTTTGAAGCTCATCTGGGCCAAGGTTCTCATAACTAATCCCTGAACTGCTATTATACTGAAAAGGGAAACAATTGTTAGTGGCGGTGCAGGCGGGGAAGCACATTATATATCTAAAGTCTAGTAGAGTCCTGCGCGGAACCGATTTCTAAGACCCGCATATTTACCCACTTTGATCCGCTACCGGACCCGCAACTGTCTTATACGCAACCGGACCTGCAACCACCATCAAACAGGAAGTGATGGTGATGCAAACCGGAAGTGACATCATCACAAGAGGGCGGGACAGAAACGTTTTGTAAAACTTTAAAAGGAGTAAAATATAGACAATATTACATAAGATAAATTTAGATGAGACCCGCGGCTATACCCGCACCTGAAAATCCTCCCCTCATTCTGCAGGGTGCCCGCTTTTTTTGAGGGTAACCCGCAGGTACCCGACCCACTGCAGGACTCTATAGTCTAGTACCGGGCCCAATTGTTTTTGCAATGGGATTATAAAACAGTAGGAAATGGGAAGTGTTACAGAAGCTTGTAGAGTATTCATTCTACTCCTAACAGCCAGCCTCATTCCAGCGGTACTACTACAGGTATCGGATCAATTATCCGGAAACCGTTATCCAGAAGGCCCCGGAATTACGGAAAGGCAGTCTCTCATAGATTCAATTATAATTAAATAATCCAGATTTTTAAAATTGATTTCCTTTTTCTGTGTAATAATTAGGGATGCAACGAATCTAGGATTCGGTTCGGGAGTCGGCCTTTTTCAGCAGGATTCAGATTCGGCCAAATCCTTCTGACCAGCGAAACCCAAATATGCAAATTAGGGGCCACCCCTAATTTGCATATGGAAATTCGGTTAGGTATGCAGCCGAATCTTTCGCAAAGGATCCAGGGGTTCGGCCGAATCCAAAAAAGTGGATTCGGTGCATCCCGAGTAATAATAAAACAGTCGCTTGTACTTGATCCCAACTAAGATATAATTAATCCTTATTGGAAGCAAAACCAGGCTATTGGGTTTATTTATTGTTTCCATGATTTTCTAGTAGCCTTAAGGAATGAACATCCAAATCACGGAAAGATTTGTTATCCGGACAACCTCAGGTCCTGAGCATTCTGGATAACAGGTCCCATACCTGTAATAGCCTTCTTCTATTTTACCAAGCTCCCGGTCTAGAATAAAGGATAAAAATAGAAGCAGGAAACAGTAAGTAATGCTTCAATCTGAAATGGATCAAACAGCAGCAGGGTAAGTGGATTCATTCAGTTTCGGGCATTCAGAATACAAAGGTGACCAATCAACTTCGTAGATCCAAAAACGTTGATGAGAAAACGAAAGAGCCATTCTTTTCCCTCTGTCAGCTCTTGTAAGGTGTCGCTGTAGTGCCTCGTCTTACCTTAAACGGGTCAGAGTTAACAGAGAGATCTCCTGTAAGAGGAAATATTTAACGCGGTGTTAGAAAACCTTTAATGGGATCCTGTCATGGGAAAACATGTTTTTTTTTTCAAAACACATCAGTTAATAGTGCTGTTCCAGCAGAATTCTGCACTGAAATCCAATTCTCAAAAGAGCAAACAGATTTTTTTATATTTAATTTTAAAATCTGATAAGACATATTGTCAGTTTCCCAGGTGCCCCCAGTCATGTGACTTGTGCTCTGATAAACTTCAGTCACTCTTCACTGCTGTACTGCAAGTTGGAGTGATATCACCCCCTCCCCTTCCCCCCAGCAGCCTAACAACAGAACAATGGGAAGGTAACCAGATAACAGCTCCCTAACACAAGATACCAGCTGCCTGGTAGATCTAAGAACAACACTCAATAGTAAAATCCAGGTCCCACTGAGACACATTCAGTTCCATTGAGTAGGAGAAACAACAGGCTGCCAGAAATCAGTTCCATCCTAAAGTGCTGGCTCTTTCTGAAATCACATGACCAGGCAAAATGACCTGAGATGCACCTACACACCAATATTACAACTAAATACACTTGCTGGTTCAGGAATGACATTTTATATTGTAGAGGGAATTATTTGCAGTGTCGTTTAGAAATAAAAACTACAATATAAAAATCATGACAGAATCCCTTTAATGTGAAGACTGAATCCAACTACGTTTTAATCTGGAACAAGTAGCTAAAGAGCCGAATTTGTGGGAACATCTCAAAAAGCGAGGAGAGGTTCCCATAGTAGATGAACTGCAGGTGGCACCGCAAGTATGAGACGAGGCCCCCGCACGGATTCCAACTGCCACCCCCTTGTTTGTAACCCGGAGCTGACACAGTTATGTTCTAAATGAGAATTAAAAGGATATCCAGTGTCACTCACCGTTTTTGTGTTTTAGGGACTTTGATCTGCGAGGAGAATTTGGGTTCTGAAACGGGATTTCAAGTACTTTATTAGTACACACATATGATACACAAAAAATAAAGGAGGCGAGTGGGCACCTCAGTATTGAAGTGGAAATTAAAAAACAACATATATTTAGCACCCCAATTTCACCCACCTCTGAGTTGCAAATGAGGAGAATTGCACATGTATGGCCAACCTAAAGGATATTGTATAGTTTATATCAACAAGCTGCTGTGTAGCAATGGTGAAAATTGAAAAAACTCTATATGGCACAGGTTAAATAGTGGATAACAGATAACACCATTATGTTCTACAGAGCTTATCTGCTGTGTAACCTGAGCCTTTTCTCCTTTGAATGGCTGCCCCCATTGCTACACAGCAGCTGATTTATATAAACTATAGTAGTACTTATCTGTTATTTACTGTGTATCCTGTGCTTGAATGGCTGCCCCCATGGCTACACAGCAGCTTGTTTATATAAACTATAGTAGTACTTATCTGTTATCTACTGTGTATCCTGTGCTTGAATGGCTGCCCCCATGGCTACACAGCAGCTTGTTTATATAAACTATAGTAGTACGTATCTGTTATCTACTGTGTATCCTGTGCTTGAATGGCTGTCCCCATGGCTACACAGCAACTTGTTTATATAAACTATAGTAGTGTTTCTGAAGCAAACACATTAGTTTTACCAGTGCAGGGTGTTTTTTTGGTGTTACTGTTCCTTTAAGATGCAAGTACAAGAATCTAGGGAAGGTTTGGCAAGCTGAAAAATTTAAATGAAACAAAGTAAAAAAGGTTTATTGTGGCAAGCCCCGCCGATTACCGATAATTACTATTATTTTAAGAAATTCCAGAGTAATAAAATACAAACATAACCAATCGTATTGTTTATAATGTGGGTACATAATAGGGATGGCGCGTAAGACAATTAACCCTTTAAGCAATGAATGAATGGAAGGGCGGAGTCTTGATACTGGGCCCAGTTCTGAAAGAGTGCTGCTAAATAACAGCCTGTAATGTAAAATGACTTACCTTCTCTGCTTTTCTCTTCTTTGCTAAAAGTGCAGGAGAGGCAAGTAGGAAAGAGAGGGAAGAAAACAGCAGAAAGAAAGAAGGGGAGAAGGTAAAAGGGGTACGGGAGCATGAAACAACGGGGAAACAAGGGATTAAAGCAAATAAAAAGCAAATTAGAAAAAATAAGAAACGTGACAAGAAGAGGAAGGGGAGACAAGAGAAAAAGGTTTAGCCCGGGTGGAACAATCACAATAGTAACCAAGCAGGAATTTCGGCTCAGCGCAGATTAGTTACCTCCAGACGCATTAAACGCACCTTTCTTCTCCGATCCATAGGACCAATCGTTATCATTAACATCGTCGTTATCTTCCTGGTCACTCTCCGACTTGTTCATGTTGTTACTGCTTGCGATTCTGGGGAAAAGATAAAAAAAAACGGTGAATACCTACAGGAGGGTCGTCAGTCAATATAGCGCTTAGCTGTGGGGTGCTGGGAGTTGCAGCAACATGCGCGCTACTTAAAATGTGGTGTCGACAGGTGGACCTCTGATCAGGGGCGTGACCTTGGTAATCCTATCACAGAAACCCCACAGGATCACACCTCTCTGAGTTTCAATGTGCCGTTGGATTAGTGGAAGAGTCTATACAGGGCCGCCATCAGGGGGGCACAGGGGCTACAAGTGTACTGGGGCTGAAGGGGGACCCGACAATGCTGCACTTTCAAAGAGCCGGACCCCCCTTGACATCGCCGTAGCCGTGCCACCTCCTTACGAAGTCCCAGCTGAAATGCAGAAGTGCCGGAACAGCCGAAGTGGTGAAAAGACCCGTAGTCACCGAAACAGACGAAATCTAAGTCCTGGAGCAGCAAAAAGAGCCAAAGTCATGAAAACAGCCGAAATTGAAGTCCTGAAGCGGCGAAATGACCTGAAGTCACGGAAACAGTCGAAATTGACGTCCTGAAGCGCGAAATGACCTGAAGTCACGGAAACAGCCGAAATTGAAGTCCTGAAGCGCCGAAAAGACCCGAAGTCACGGAAACAGTCGAAATTGAAGTCCTGAAGCGGCAAAAAGACCCGAAGTCACGGAAACAGCCGAAATTGAAGTCCTGAAGCGGCATAAAGACCCGAAGTCACGGAAACAGTCGAAATTGAAGTCCTGAAGCGGCAAAAAGACCCGAAGTCACGGAAACAGCCGAAATTGAAGTCCTGAAGCGGCAAAAAGACCCAAAGTCACGGAAACAGCCGAAAATGAAGTCCTGAAGCGGCAAAAAGACCCAAAGTCACGGAAACAGCCGAAAATGAAGTCTTGAAGTGCCCAAAAGACCCGAAGTCACGGAAACAGTTGAAATTGCATTAGGGATGCACCGAATCCACTATTTTGGATTCAGCCGAACCCCCGAATCCTTCGCGAAAGATCCGTCTGAATACCGAACCAAATCCTAATTTGCATATGCAAATTAGGGGTGGGAAGGGGAAAACATTTCTTACCTCCTTGTTTTGTGACAATAAGTTAGAGTCCTGCAGCAGGTCGGGAACCTGCAAAAACCTGCAGTACCCTGCGGGTTGCAGGGAGGAGTTTCGGGAGCAGGTATAGACCCTGGTCAGAGGTTCTCCGGGTTTGCGGGTCTTCTCAATAGCAAGTTTTACTTTTTTTTGATCACGCCTACTTCCATTGATGTCACTTCTGGTTCACAACGACAGCACTTCCCGTTTTACTCCTTTTTTCTGATCACGCGCACTTCCGGTTTATGACAGCACTTGCGGGTCTGGTAGCGGGTCCAATCGGGTAAGTATGCGGGTTCGGGTTTAACAAATTGGTTTCGTGCAGGACTCTACAATAAGTCACACGATTTCCCTCCCCACCCCTAATTTGCATATGCAAATTAGGATTCGGTTTGGCTGGGCAGAAGGAATCAGCCGAATCCTGCTGAAAAAAGGCCGAATCCTGGATTTGGTGTATCCCGACCTTGGATACATGGCGTTTCCAGGAAAAGCGTGCTTACATGGACCTGCGTCGATGTCAGAGGAATTGCTCTTTGATTTGGGACAGATAATCCGGACTTCCCTATCCCTAATAGTTGAATTCATAAAGCAGAATAAATGATCCTCCTTATACTGGATTCTTGGGAGTGAAGCATTATGAATGGCACATGGGAATGAGTTATGTTGGATGTAAACTCTCTTTTTATGTTTGTGATTAGATAAATACAGGAGAATAATAATACTAGTCCTGCCTATGTAGAATCTGCAGTAGATCCTGGTCAGCCAGCCAACGCTATCCCTAAAAATCCATCAGATGGCAGCACATCCAAGAAAACGGCAGTTGGTGCGTGGGTGTTCCGTAAAGGAAATAAACAGATACAAGCAGAAATAATGTTCCGAAAGGGCCGTCGTGATTGGTTTATTCATAACAAGCACTTGTATTTCTATAGCGATTTGGGGAATGACGTCAGTTTCTTTAACGTTAATGTCGTCGTGCTTATAGGAGTGACAATGGCAACTTGATCTCATCTTGTTTTGCTGTTCTGATTGGCTGGTTTGGCTTTCTCCCCATAAGAGCGTTTGTTGTTTGCTCTTTATTGATATGTTTATAGGAACGTCCACCGTATCATATAAGCTCAGTAAGTGACAGCAGCATGTGAATCAGTGAATCAGCAGAAAAGAAGATGGGGAGCTACTGGGGCATCTTTGGAGACACAGATCTTTACTGCTAAAGGGCTGTGGTTGCCTTGGGCTGGTACAGAAGCACAAAACATCATGTACAACATTTCTACCTACTTCTTTATTTAGGCTTTAGTTCTCCTTTAAGGAAGAAAGGGGCCTAGTGGTGTTGCTTTAAAGACATGTGTCAGGGTAAATAAATGTGGCAGATATTAAGGCTTAAGAGCAGATAAAAACTGCACTAGAGTTTTCCCATTACCTGCGGTTAGCGATGCGGCTGCTGTTCCGGCCCATACCCAGACACTTCTCGAGGTGAGGGGCAAACCTGGATGCAGCGATACTACGGTTACAGTTAGGACACACGCATTCTTTGCTTTTCCACTGGTTGTAAACCTGACCGAAGATATCCACCCCCGGCTGGTCTATTATTTCTGTGAATGGCAATAAAAGAAAAAATGGAAAGATTAAGAGAAAGGGGGGGGGGGGGAAGGGTCGTATCCCGCAAGCCTAACAAAGCAGCAGAATGGTGGAAAAGTAATCAAACAACGATGCCTCCATCCTTTCTGTCACAAAAAAACAGTACTGTGATGCTTTATGGCAGAGATTCATGTCATGTCTATAAGTAAATATTCAGACCACAACTAGTGGCGTGTTTAGAGCGCTGGGCCCGCCTGTAAAAACGAAATCTTCAGAGAGGCCCGGCGCACTCCCTATCCTCCCACCCACTTCCCATCCCTCCTATTCCCTGCCCCAACCATTCCCCGCCCGAACACTCCCTGCCCCGAACACTCCCTGCCCCGAACACTCCCTGCCCCGAACACTCCCTGCCCCGAACACTCCCTGCCCCGAACACTCCCTGCCCCGAACACTCTCTGCTCCGAACACTCCCTTCCCTGCCCCTCCCATTTCCTGACCATTTCCCGCCCCAACTATTCCCTGCCCCGACCATTCCCTTCCCCGCCCGACCATTTCCTGACCATTCCCTGCCCCGACCATTCCCCGCCCGAATTGCATCCCCCTTCCTCGTCGCAGGTATGAGAACGGCTGGGGAGGGGGGTTTCTTTTTTATTTAGTATAAAGGAAGCAGACCAGAGTCCGCGCTCCACTGTTCCCCGGGAACCCCTGTGGGCTCTGCTTCCTCTATAGTTCCGCCACTGACCACAGCTATCACAGATGGATTCTGAGCCTGAATAGGATTTACTAGAGAGAATCACATAAAAAGGTGGCAAAAGCT